>NW_028175408.1:232500-383000 GCF_965226575.1 Pagrus pagrus
GTAAGTATTGTTTAGTTGGTTGGCTCAAAGTTTCTGCTATTGATTAGTCAGACTGGCTACGGTGGCTGGGCTAACAGTAGCCATGTTAGCTAAGGCTATCGCTTTCATTAGCTTTAAGTAGTGTATAGGCCCAAATTTAGACATATTACTTTGCTATCATATCGCAAGAATCCCAAGTGTAATTACTGTCTATATGCCTACATCCCACCAACATAACATCCAAAAGAAACACATAGCCTACGTTCCTTTATTTACGGCAATGTGTTAAGTTAGCATTGTCAAAAAAGACTACAACAATGTATACATTTACGGCAGCACTTGTCGTAAAACCAGCCCAGTGGCATTACATTTGCATATCCATCAGGGGACGGTACCCATCCAACAGTCTCTCAGAAGCATAACGCTCTCTAGCGGCACACACCGTCATGTGTCGGCGGAATATCAGCGGCACACCACTCCGAGGAACGGTATAAGAGTCTGGGGATCGGTAAAAGCCGCTGAGCAGCAATCGACATAACTTTGGCCACCTCTCCGAGGAACGGCATAAGGCTAGGCATCGGTATAAGCCGCTGAGCAGCAATCTACATAACTTTGGCCACCTCTCCGAGGAACGGCATAGGACTCTAGGCATCGGTATAAGCCGCTTAGCAGCAATCGACATAAATTTGGCCACCTCTCCGAGGAACGGCATAAAGCTAGGCATAGGTATAAGCCGCTGAGCAGCAATAGACATAACTTTGGCCACCTCTCCGTGGAACGGCATAAGACTCTAGGCATCGGTATAAGCCGCTGAGCGGCAATCAACATACCTTTGGCCACTTTTCGATCTCGGCGTCACTCACATGTGATGTGCAAATTTTGTCAAACACAGCTGTCATTTCATGGCAGCACTACAGCCATGCATGAGCACCTGAAACGTAAGCACCCTGGAGCTGTGGTGGCATGTACGCCAGAAGGGTAAATTCACGAGTTGAACCGATAAAAGTTATTTGTCTTCGTTATCAGTGACTTACAGCCGTAGCCTATCTGTTTTGTAGTGGTTTGTAGCATATCGTCGCTGTCAAGCAGAAGCCTCCTATCTTCAATATATGGTATTAAATTTACGTGTCACTGTACAGTGGGTACTAGTTTCATTTGGAGGATTTCACGCATGAGTCACGGGAGAGTCACACAGATTTTTTTTTTGGAGGAGTAATTGTGTTTTCACCAGAAGCTGCAATGTGCCCAAACAACCGCCAGGTGGCATCTGTGAGCAGCAGGACGCCTCCATAAGACAGCAGCACGGGGCAGTGAGCACAAATGGGGAATGCAATATAATAATAATACAGCATGGGCGAGCGGTCTTAATAAGCTATAAATGCAGTGCATGCCCAAGCCCTTCAATAAAAATAATTGAAAATATTAATCTGGCAGTGTGTTCAATTATACAATACCTTAGTTCTACTGTTTTGGTCTTAAATCCGTGCCTAATCTGTCCCGTTTTGCTTGCGAAAAGCTGGAAAGCTGACAGCTTGTTTCGCGCGTGCGCACTGTGACACAGAGTAGTACAGTTACTGCTAGAGGCTGTGTTTACTGTAGATGAGCATTTTGAATGGCAAAAAAGCTGTCAGTGAAGCAGCTTATCTGCCAACGCGCATGCGCAAAACTGACTTGTTTGAATTGTTCAGCGGGAAACTGTCAGTGGTTCATTTCATCGTGTAGCCCGGTCAAAATGAGTGAAAATATTAATTCTATTCAGTCTTTGCGTTCAGTGCCGTTTTCGCGGAGAACTTTTGAGGAAAAGAAAACTATAATTTCAAGTGGACGGCCTACTCCTGAAGTAAATATCACAAAAACTGGCCGACCCCCCCTCCCGTCAAACGATCCGGTCTGACAGTGACATATTGCCTGTTCATTCATGAAAACCATCTCGAAACACTCTGTCAAACAAGTGTCAGATCTGTCAATCTGCGGCGCTACTAGCCTAGTTCGCTCATTTTAAAAACACACCGGCAGCAGCGCCTACTGATCTGAGACGTGTCACGTGAGTTACTGTAAATGCTGTGTGGAAAACCAGCTGTGGTCTGTGATTGAGGTGCAGAAGGGTGAGTTTGGAGCTGACGAGAGGATCGCGCTGACGACCGTTTCATTACATTTTTCTCATTGAAAAACTATACAACTGGCATTTAGATTATGTTCTGCACAAAAAAATAAGTGAAATAATAACAATTCGGTTTTAGCAATCAACCGCTTATAGTGATCAAATGTACTCTGGACCAACGTGATCACTATAAGCGGTTTCCACTGTAGTAGTTAAAAACCATATTATATTTTTTATTAATAAATAAATACCCCCCTTACGGGCGCGCATGGTATTGACACTTCAGCATGACCACAGTAAAAGGTCACCGCTCGCCACTGTAATACAGTATAGTTTTTCAATGAGACAAATGTAACGACGGCAGCTACAGTATACGTCTCACTCTCTTTTTTCGGTCCTCAGTCTCGTCAGCTCGAAACACACCCGTCTGTATTTTTAAAATGAGCGAACTACTGTACAGTAGTGCCGCAGATTTCTCATTCCCCACCTTGTTTGATTGAGTGTGTTGATGGATGATTTCTCATGAAGGAACGGGCAATAGCCTGTGTCACTTTTTTTAATTTCAAGTCAAGCGGGGAGGGGGGGATCCTTGTACCTGGGTTACTGTTACCAAGTATACGGAAATAAAAGTAGCGAAGCTCCGGACAGAGTTGCGGTGATTGTATCCACTTTATGATAGGCTACTGTAGATTATGAAAACACATGAGTCTATCACAACAAGGGATTTTCCAGATCAAATCCGTTGGATTATCCATACGAGAGGTAGACTGCCGGTTCTCACGGCCCGGACTTCTGCCAATAGTTTTTTTTTTTTTTGGAGGGTGTGTGTGTGCCGAGCGGACCCCTTTAGAGAGACACGCGTCTGTATGGGACAGGCTTTTATTTAATCTAGAACAAACCTTATGCTCAGCAAAAATTTCTTAGGTCGCCGGATCTGAACCCGATCGAGTTAGTCTGGGCTTCAATGAAACGCTACATTCGCTGTGAGGCCAAACCCAAAAACAGAGATGAACTGATCTCCGCAATAGAGTCATTTTGGAAATATAAGCTCACCAAAGAGGCCTGCAACAAATACATAGATCACTTGGACAAAGTCATTGAACAGGTCATAGCATTAAAGGGAGGACCGACTGGCATGTGACTGCATGGCAGACGGCGAAAAATGCCCAGGGCCGAAGGATCTCCTGCTGAAAGACTGATGCGCACACTACGCAGATCTGAGGACACACTCTGCTTTAAATTACCTACTGTATATCATACTGCACTGTTCTGTATACCTGTCGATTTTTTAAACAAAAATGTTTTATTTGAAGCACGTAGGCTACCATGTATATATCTTATATTTTTGGGAAGTCTGAATTCCAGTCACTACACATCTTATGAACGTGATGTAAAGTAATAACTTTATTTTTTTATATATATTTTTTTTAAATGCAGCCTCTAAAACTAGAATGAAAAATATTTTCCTATGTTCCATCTTCTCGGCTCTATTGAAAGTAATGAGCTTAATAGACATATTAGCGCCTCCATTTATCTCTGACCAATAGGTGTGCTTGTAATAATTGCTGTGACGACAGCTGGACACAATGTAACACATTAGCATCCTCCATTTATCTCTGACTGTTGGAGCCATTTTGTATATTACACATAAGGTGATAAATAATTTAGATTTGTTGGATTTATTCTGATTTTGTATATTTGAGGTTATTAGAGTGCCTATTAGTTAATAACAACTGCGCTCTTCTTATTGGCTGAGATGTGCGTAACGTGATGCGTGCGTACTTTGGTTCAGTGATGATTATGGAGGCGAGGAGAGCACACTAGTTTTTGACCGTGCTAATGATTATTGCCTGATTTTGGATTGCTACAGTTTTATTTTTTGTTGTAACTTGAATAAAGGTTTCAATAAACCCACGTGAGAAAGAACTGTGGAGTTTTTGTGGCCTAAGACACGCGTCAACTACATGCTCACGCTCCATAATTTTAGTGTGTGTTTAAAAAGTAAAAAGAGATGGAGTCACACTTACACTGACCAATGGGTGTGTTTGTGGATACTTCACTCAAGTACATTGTCAGACAAAAGTCCTGCCCCCCACAGTACTTCACACAGCTGTTTGCTTTGAACAGAAAAACCGGTTCCTACAGTAGCTCTCCTCACACTTTTCAGTTCATAAGTGAAGAAATTTCGTCGTGTTTCATGTAATAAATTTCACATGTAAGGGGAGCTGAACATACAGCCTCCATTCAGAACTCCAAGACACATGTGCCAGATGCACAGAGGCATGCGTAAAACACAGATTGAGACCACTTCATGATGTTTAGTTATTTTTTTTAGTTCATTTTCGTTTCTTTTGGATTTTTGTGCGTATTACTGAGCTGTTTTGGTCCATGTTTGTAAGCCTTTTTTCCCCTGGATTATATTTTCTAAAGTTGCAACAATATAGTAATATAATATATATTGTTTTCGTTTCATTTCGTTAAGTATAAATCAATCAATCCATTTTCTTTGAAACTATGAGATTGTAGAGCACCTAAAAACCAAAGCACCAGTTCACTGTAGCGATTTTCATACACACACCCAGTCTCGCTTTCAATAAAACACACTCGCATTCTATTACAATCGGTGAAATATATGAAAACACAATTTAAAAAATGACAGTTGTTGCTCTAGTTTTTTGTTTGGGTAAGCTTCATATTTAAAAGCGCAATGTTCAGCTGTCAGAAATTAAAAGCAGCCTCCTCTTGTTATATTTGCAGCAACACTGTTGCTTCAGGCTGTGATCAGCTTTTTTGTATCGCTCATAGCCTACTTTCCATTAAAACAACCTGCTGCTCTTGGCTGAAATCAGCCCGTTGTGGCTCCATTCTACGATTAAAGTAGTATCAACAAAGTCACTGTTAACAAAATTAACATCTAATCTGTCCCTTCAAATTGTGTGTTTGGAGCAGCTGCAGACAGATGTGCATTAATGCTCCGCTCATGAGTCCAGCTGCATCGGGTCCAGGCTGCTGGCACGACCGAAGCAGCTTAGAGACTGTTTAAACGAGCGATCGTGGGCTATAAGTGGATTGTTACATTCACGAGAACTTGCAGAAAATAGATATGAGACAATTTGCTAAAACTTGGAGCCAGACCCGGCCAGGCTACAGGAGAGATCAAAAATATGGAGGGGGACAGGACCCCCATGAGAACCACTGATCCTGTTGAACGTAACCACTGTGAAACAATAAAAAACAACATTGATCTGATTTACCGGCGTAGCGCTCCCTCTCTCCATTCACTCTCTAGCTCTCTCGACCACAGCTGCAAATTAAGTAGCCTATGGCCTATGAACAGCGCCACTCTCCATTGCAGCTATGTTGTGGTCAAATGTGGAATTATCCCCAAATCTTTTGAGCTGCATTTCAGTATGATGCTTCCACCTAGTGGCTACAATGTGACCTACAATTTCACGCAACGCGTGAATCACGCTTTCCGTGAGGGAAACCTCTATTTGAAACTAGTACCAACTGTAGGTAGTAAGCTACAAACCTACGAGCAAATACAACGGAAATGGACATATTCATCCAATAGTGTGCAACCAAAAAGTGATTTATTAAAATTCAAAGTTATTAAAAATGCAACAGATCTCGAATGACAACAACAACTGCGGTTGTTGTGAACCCAAGCTCTGCCGTGCATCATAACATGACAAGAGGCCGGCTGGAGATAAGCTCTTTGAATACATTCATTGGTTAATAATGTATACAGACGTGAAGGGTGGCCAGTAAAATCGATTATAAAAAAATAGTCGAAAAAAGTCAAATTTGCAAATAAGAGGTTTTTGTCTGACAGCAACAATATCAGTAATAATTCATGTGTAGGATATTAAATCAGTACAAAACAGTAATAATATAAATTGGATAAGACACTGAATAGTAAACCTCCACTTAATGCAATGATTTATAACAATAATAATTCATTTGTAAGATATGTAATCAATTAAAAACTGTAATAATTACTATCAGGCATGACAACGTGATGATGCATAGATTTCAGCTTCTTAAATGATACACAATTCTGTTTTGTTCTCTCTTTTAGTAGTTCCAGTGCCAAGAAAAGGCGTGTAGATGACTTTGTTGTCAGAAGAGGCACATGAACCCCTCCAATGGCTCAAGTCTTGACAGAAAGCATCGTCAACATGATAGTCAATGACATCAAATCAAATCAAATTTTATTTGTATAGCCCAAATTCACAAATCACAGTTGCCTCAGAGGGCTTTACAATCTGTACAGAGACGACACCCTCTGTCCTTCGACCCTCGATTCGAGTGAGGAAAAACTTGCCCCAAAAAAAAGGCCCTTTTAACAGGGAAAAAAAAAATGCGGAAGAAACCTCAGGGAGAGCCACAGAGGAGGGATCCCTCTCCCAGGACGGACAGACGTGCAATAGATGTCGCATGTACAGAGCAGATCAACGAGATCACAATGTATTCAATTATAAGCGATGGTTGACAGGAGTGAAAGTACATTAAGATGTATTACAGCAATAATAATGAAATGCACATGGAAATGTGATTACTAGTGATAACAGTAGTAGTGATTAATGGTAAGGATGGTATGTAGTAATGCATTACAATAATAGTAGTGGAACGTATGTAACAGAGATGTGACTAATATTAGAGACAGTAGTGGTGGGTGTCAGGCAGGGTCATGGCAGTAGGCGCATCCACGATCAGGCAGGGCCATAGCAGTAGGCGCATCCACGATCAGGCAGGGCCATAGCAGTGGGCGCATCCACGATCCACGACCCGGGCGCGGCCAGGATCCATGGGAGCCTGTAGGACTAGAAAGCACAAGGACTCCGGGGAAGAAGTAAGTCAGTGACATGCAGAGATGGGGCATGTATACAGGCATAATGTATACAGATGGAGAGGAGAGGAGAGGGGAGGAGAGAGAAGCTCAGTGTGTCATTGTCCCCCAGACTAGGCCTATAGCAGCATAACTAAGAGCTGGTCCAAGACAGGCCTGGGCCTGTCCTGGCCCAGCCCTAACTATAAGCTCTTATCGAAGAGGAAGGTCTTAAGTCTATTCTTAAAGGTAGAGAGGGTGTCCGCCTCCCGGACCAAAACAGGAAGATGGTTCCACAGAAGAGGAGCTTGATAACTGAAGGCTCTGGCTCCCATTCTACTTTTGGAGACTTTAAGAACTACAAGTAATCCTGCGTTCTGGGAGCGTAATGCTCTAGTTGGGTGATAGGGTAGTATGAGCTCCTGGAGATATGATGGTGCCTGACCATTAACAGCTTTGTAAGTGAGGAGAAGGATTTTAAACTCTATTCTTGATTTTACAGGGAGCCAGTGCAGAGAGGCCAATACAGGAGTAATATGATCTCTTTTCTTAGTTCCTGTCAGTACACGTGCTGCAGCATTCTGGACCAGCTGGAGACTCTTTAGAGACTTGTTAGGGCAGCCTGATAATAGAGAATTACAATAGTCCAGCCTGGACGTAACAAATGCATGGACTAGCTTTTCTGCGTCTTTTTGAGACAGGATGGGCCTGATTTTTGCAATGTTACATAGATGAAAAAATGCAGACCTTGAAATTTGTTTTATGTGGGAGTTGAAGGACATATCTTGATCAAAGATAACTCCCAGATTCCTGACGGTGGTGCTGGAGGCCAAGTTAATGCCATCCAAACTCGCTATATCATTAGATAATGCATCTCTAAGGTGTTTAGGACCAAGTACTATAACTTCGGTTTTATCTGAGTTTAACAGCAGAAAATTGCAGGTCATCCAGGTCTTAATGTCCTTGAGACATGCATGGAGGTTAGTAAGCTGATTAGTTTCATTTGGCTTTATTGATAGGTATAACTGTGTATCATCTGCATAACAATGAAAGTTTATGGAGTGTTTCCGAATTATATTTCCTAGAGGGAGCGTATATAAGGTGAATAGTATGGGTCCAAGCACGGAGCCTTGAGGAACACCATGACTAACCTTGGTATACAGGGATGACTCATCATTAACATGTACAAACTGAAATCGATCCGATAAATGGGACATAAACCAGTTTAATGCGGGTCCTTTAATGCCAATTAAGTGTTCCAGTCTCTGTAGTAGAATGTGATGATCAATGGTATCAAATGCAGCACTAAGATCTAGTAAGACCAGGACAGAGACAAGTCATTCGTCAGAAGCGATGAGGAGGTCATTTGTAACTTTCACCAGTGCCGTCTCTGTGCTATGATGTGCTCTAAAACCTGATTGAAAATCCTCATATAAACTATTTTTATGAAGAAAGTCACATAGCTGGTTGGCGACCGCTTTCTCAAGGATCTTGGAGAGGAAAGGGAGGTTGGATATAGGTCTATAGTTGGCTAAAGCTTCTGGGTCAAGATTAGGCTTTTTAAGGAGCGGTCTAATTACAGCTAGTTTAAAGGATTGTGGTACGTATCCTGTTAATAGAGACAGGTTGATCATTTCTAGTAGAGATGTGCTAATTAAAGGTAAAGTTTCTTTCAGCAACCTAGTTGGGATGGGGTCTAGGAGACAAGTTGTTGGTCTAGATGAAGAAACCATCGAAGTTAGTTGGTGGAGGTCGATGGGAGAGAAGCAGTCTAAATATAAGTCAGAATTTACAACTGTTTCTGAGGTTCCTGTGTTTAAAGATACAATAGTGCCAGTTGAGGGCAAGCGATGATGGATTTTGTCTCTAATAGTTAAAATTTTATCATTAAAGAAGCTCATGAAGTCATTACTACTGAGCGTTGTAGGAATACATGGTTCAGTAGAGCTGTGACTTTCTGTCAGCCTGGCTACAGTGCTGAAAAGAAACCTGGTGTTGTTTTTGTTTTCCTCTATTAATGACGAGTAATAGCTTGCTCTGGCATTGCGGAGGGCCTTCCTATATATTTTAAGGCTATCTTTCCAGGCTAAGCGGGATTCTTCCAAGTTGGTGGAACGCCATTTCCTTTCAAATTTCCGTGATGTTTGCTTCAATTTGCGGGTATCCGAGTTATACCAGGGTGCTAACCTCCTGTGCTTTATAGGTTTCCTTTTCAGGGGGGCAATAGAGTCCAGTGTTGTTCGCAATGAGCCTGCAGTGCTATCAACAAGATGATCGATTTGTGAGGAACTGAGGTTAGCGGAGGAGTCCTCTATTATATTAAGACATGGCATTGAATTTAGTGCCAGCGGTATAATTTCCTTAAATTTAGCTACAGCACTATCAGATAGACATCTAGTGAAGGAGTTTTTGCCTAATGGTGTGTAGTCCAGTAATAGAACTTCAAAAGTTATTAAGTGATGGTCTGATAAAAGAGGATTCTGTGGAGAAACTGTTAGATTTTCAATCTCGATACCATAAGCTAGAACAAGGTCAAGGGTGTGGTCAAAACAGTGAGTTGGTTTATGTACACACTGAGAGAAGCCAATGGAGTCTAATAATGAGATAAATGCAGTACTAAGGCTATCATTAACGGCATCCACATGAATATTAAAATCACCTACAATAATTACTTTATCTGATTTGAGGACTATACTTGATAAAAACTCAGAGAATTCAGATAAAAACTCTGAGTAAGGACCAGGTGCTCGATACACTACAACAAATAGAACTGGCTGTAAAGTTTTCCACGTTGGATGTGAAAGACTCAGAACAAGGCTTTCAAATTAGTTATAATTTAATTTAGGTTTAGGAATGATTGACAGACTTAAGTCATAAATAGCTGCAACACCACCTCCTCGGCCGGAGCCTCGAGGAATGTGAGTATTAATATGACTGGGTGGAGTGGATTCATTCAGGCTGACATATTCTTCAGGATGCAGCCAAGTTTCAGTAAGACAGAATAAATCAATATTACAGTCTGAAATTAAGTCATTTACTAGTACAGCTTTCGATGACAGGGATCTGATATTTAGGAGTCCGCATTTAATTCTCGTCTTGTTTTGAGATTGCAGAGTTGCTGTTAATTTTTATTAGATTTTCATGCACAACTCCTCTTCTGTGGACTTTTGATTTGATTAATTTAATTAATTTAGGTGGTCGGGGGGCAGACACAGTCTCAATGGAGCAACTGATCTAATGGAAGCTCAGAGAAGCGTGTAAGACTGCAGCTCTGCCTCCTGGTCTCAACTCTGGGTTGTCAGGCTGGTTGTTGGCTAATGAAATGGGTTAAATTTCTAGAGATGAGAGCCGCTCCGTCCAAAGTGGGATGGATGCCGTCTCTCCTAATGAGACCAGGTTTTCCCCAGAAAGTCCGCCAATTATCAACAAAGCCCACATCGTTTGCTGGACACCACCTTGACAGCCAGCGGTTGAATGATGACATGCGGCTGAACATGTCATCACTGGTTAGGTTTGGCAGGGGCCCGGAGAAAACTACGGAGTCCGACATTGTTTTGGCATAGCTACACACCGACTCAACATTAATCTATCTTATAGACGTCCTTAAATCAACTAAGAGCAAGATTGCCCTGACAGCTGATGCCTGGACCAGTATTGCCACAGAGGCATATTTTGGCATCACTTGTCACTTTAAGTGATGACTGGGAACTCACTAGCTTCTGCCTCACCACCATGCCACTGGAAGAACGACACACTGGAGTTAACATTGCTGCATGGATTGAGTATGCCATGGCAAGGTTTGAGGTCCCTGCTAGCAAGATTGTGGCTGTTGTCCATGACAATGGCTCCAATGTTGACACAGTGCTGGCTGCAAACATTTTGAAAGAAAAGCATGGGTGGAATTCAGTCCGCTGTGCAGGCCACACTTGGC
This sequence comes from Pagrus pagrus, assembly GCF_965226575.1. Taxonomy (NCBI): domain Eukaryota; kingdom Metazoa; phylum Chordata; class Actinopteri; order Spariformes; family Sparidae; genus Pagrus; species Pagrus pagrus. Next base: position 243,343 of record NW_028175408.1, read on the forward strand.
CACAATAGGTGATCGGTCATGCTCTGAAACATCCTCAGATCACTAAAACACTAGGAGCAGCGAGGTGTCTTGTAGAGCACTTCAAAAGAAGTGAACTAGCCTCAAGCAAGCTGAAGACCAAATAGAAACAAATGGGAATCCCAGAGAAGAAATTTATCCAAGATGTCTCTACTAGGTGGAATAGCACCTTTTACATGGTGACTCGTCTGCTAGAACAGAGATGGCCGCTGACTGCAACATTGTCTAACCCAAACAGTAACACAGAAAGGGAAACAGCATCTCGACCTGAAACCAGACCAGTCGGCCTTGCTTGAGGAACTGGCAAAAGCTCTTCAGGCCTTTGAAAGTGCCACTGTCTACCTGAGTGGTGAAACCTATGCTACCGCCTCTGCCCTGCCTCCTCTGGTCAGAGGGCTTCAGAAGTCCACTCAGACCACCTATGATACAGCTTCTGTTTCTGGCATTCCAGGCAGCTGCTTCACAGGAGACAACTGCACGCTGGTCCAGAGAAGTCACTGTCAAAGATGACAACACAAACACACAGATCATTGCAGCTGCACTGGACCCGCGTTTTCAGAAACTGAACACTGAACCTGGTGTCAGAAATTTCAAAGTAAAGTCCAATCTCTTGCCTTACAGTCCATGCAAGAAGAAACTGCAAAGAGGCAGTGTGCCAGTGAGAATGAGGAAGCCATTACATGTGCTAAGAGAACTTCAAATGGGTCTCTTGATTCACTGTTTGGATGTGACTCCTCAACAGATACTGACAGTGAGACTGCTGAACAGGATGCTCACAACCAAGCTATCACCAACGAGGCAAGATTTATGTGTTTAAATAAGAACAGTTCTTATTAATTAACATTTAACATCAACTGTAACATGCCATACTTTTTCACAAGCCTAATTTTCATCTGTTGTCCCATTGCAGGTACTGATGTACTTTAATCCCCTATCTTGGTGGAAGTCAAATGAAGCAAAATATCCAAGTCTTGCATCATTAGCCTGGTCATTCTTGTGCATTCCTGCCACTTCTACTCCTTCTGAGCGACTGTTCTCAGCTGCTGGGAACATAACCTCCAAGAAGAGAGCCAGCCTCACACCTGAGTATGTTGATATGCTCACATTCCTGCATTGCAATTTGAAGAATTTGTGAATTATACAGTCATTTGTACTGGATTTTTTTTAATTTTATTTACATTTACTAGTTTTATTTGAAATTTTGGACTTGGCAGCACTATTTCAAAAAGGTATAGTTATAGTATAGTAAAGTTATTTGTACATTATGTTTTTGTTATCACAACTTGCACTTTAATGTATTATTTTGTCAATTTATGTTTCATTAAAATAACAATTTAAAAATGCAGTTGTTTCAAAATATTATGTTTTCAAATACATGTTTCATGGGTTTTTAATTTGCTCTGAGAATATGAGGTAAAGTCGAAAATAATTGTGACTAATCGAAAAAATAATCGTTAGATTAGTCGACAACCAAAATAATCGTTAGTTGCAGCCCTAGTGTTGGCCTTGTATGGCTATTTCCTGGGTTAAAATCCCAGGTGGCGTTGTTGACGACACACACTACACATACACACGCTCACACAAACACACACTCAGACCCGCTCTCGCCACAGTGGCATTAGCATTAGCATCTAGCTGCTCAGGTGATGGCTGGGGCCTGTCGCAGCCTGTTTTAGAAGCATCATTTCTCCCTCGGCCTGCCATCATAGAGTGTCCGCAAGTAAAAAAATAAGTTTACCTATAGTAAAAAGCTGCAGTATTAAGGCTTAAAGCTGGCAGAAAAAATACAAAAGTGTAATATAAAAGTGTAAAAAAAAAAAAATATCATTCCAGCGGAGCCTCTGTGAAACGTGTCTTACATCTTCCTCGTTCCACCAGGGGTCCCCCCCACTGTTGAAATTTAACCGCCGCTGCTAAGGAGAGGAGAGGAGGAGAGGGGAGAGTGCATAGAGGGCTGTGTTTTACCTCAGACATTTATTCTATTAATTATTTTGCATTATGGACGTTTCTGAAGGGGCTATGCCCATAATGAGTCTTAGTGTGATCAGCACTCTACAGAAAATATCAGTTGAACAGGCGGTGCTTCAATCTGGTCCAGGACACATGTGCTTACACAGTGCTAAAAGAATGTGGTCACGTGTGGCCAAGACCACCACTGACTGCGGTCTGAGTCATAAAATCCTAAGGCATTCACACCTGTACTTGGAGCTGTCCACTTATGAACAGGCGCTCACAACAAATAATACCAGGCCTGACCAGCTTGTTTGTTTTAGTGCTGCATCACTAGACTAACAAGAAGCTTCTTTCCACAGGCTGTGAGACTCGATTCATCCTCAGCACTCCACCATGAAAAATAGTTTCCATTTTATGACTAATCTAACCAGATAACAGAAATTCTGACCCGATGACCGGCATTAAGAATGATTACAATAACGTAAAGGTAGGATTTTGTAATATTTTGTTTAGGACAGCAACCGATGGTTATTTTCATGCTGGTTGTTTTCTCCATTAATCCTTTGATCGGTAAAAATATTGAGAACTGTGGTCACAGTAAGCCAGAGGCCCAAGTGACACCTTCACAATGTCCAGTCCAAACCTGAACATTATAAATACAATGAAATGATTTAAAGGAAACGCAGCAAATGTCATACCAGCTGTAAAGCGGCAACCACATGATTTTACTGGAAAAATAACTGAAACCACTATCAAAATTGTTATCAATTAATTTTCTGTCAATCAACTGATTAATCAAATATAAGCAATATATGTAAAAACTGATGAATACTTGAATTTATAACAAACCATATTGTATAAGCCCTTCATTTTTGTGCAAAAAAATAATAATTTCCAGTGTAACTGGTAATAACTATAGCTGTCAGATAAATGTAGTGGAGTAAAAAGTGCAATATTTGCTTCTAAGATGTAGTAAAGTGGAACTTTAAAAGTAATATGAAAAGAAAAGGCTAAATTTAAGTACAAGTATCTCAAATTTGTAATTAAATACATTACTTGACTAAATGTACTAGGGTGCCACCAGACTGAGGCGTGCGTTTTTTAAATTTATTTTACACACCCAGATCTACTTATGTTACTCCAAATAAATGAAAATGTTTCAAAATTCACTTTTGGAAGAAGGTTTCCTGGCACCGACTCCAGATGCTCCATCCTCTGCTGATGGTTGTTTGCGTCTCTTGTGTGTTGGTGGGATGTTATCCCCCTCATCAGCTGCAATAGTTTACTCTGCTGATGGTTCTATGAAATACAAAATATTCAGTCAGACATGTGAGAATGACCACAATTACGGCTGGATGGTACAGCAAAAAATTATCCACAGGCAGGTTTAAGGTGGGTCACAGAGGTGGTTCTTTATTCCTCCACCTCAGCAAACAGCATAACACATCAGTACCACCTCCCCCAGGTTGTTAAAATGGCCCCCATTTATAGGGTGTCACAGCTAATGACCCTGGAAGATTCCATCCACAGGGATCCACTGCCTATCAACATGTTTAACCCACCATTTTTATTCCTATATTTACACCACCTTATCAGTAACAAATACACACCCTCATTTGCCTCCCCTAACAACAAAAATACACATCCCACTTTGTCTTTTTTCCTGGGGGAAGCCTTTTGCCTGCACACCCTGAAGACAAACACTGGTGAGTAAACAATACACTTGACTTCTTCACTGCATGCACTTATTGAGCAACACAATACACATTCTTAGCTTAGCTCCTTGTTGAAGGAATTAACACATTTAATATGCACCTTTAACCCTCTGTCCCGCTGCTCTAGGTGGAGCTGCGTGGCCCACACATCACCCACCTGTAAAACCAAGACCCGACCAAGGACAATAAACGTTCAATAAATACGATAAACATATCCATACAAATGTGCAAAAAACAGTGTTAAAATGTATTGTGCAAATCTCCAATAAAGTGCTGTTGCTCCTCTGCATATGTAGTCACACTCAGTCCATAGTGCGTGGTGCCATGTGTGCAAAGCCTGGTGACGATGTGCTCTTCGTCAGATTTCCTCCTCCCTCTCCCCAAAGAGAACAGTACCTCATTCCTCTGACATTCTGGACAGACAGTCCGCCACCACATTTGACTTCCCTGACCTGTAGTGCACCGTGAAGTCATAGGGCTGCAGGGCCAGGTACCACCTAGCGATGTGCATGTTGGCATCCCTCATGCGATAAAGCCACTGCAAAGACCGATGATCAGTTTCCAGGAAGAAGTGCCGCCCCAGCAGATAATATCTGAGGGTGTCGATGGCCCACTTCATCGCCAAGCACTCCTTTTCCACTGTAGAGTACCTTTGTCTCTCTGTCCAGCAGCTTCCGACTCTCCTTCCACCACCACCTCCTCTCCTTCCACCTCCTGCAGAAACACTGCTCCCAGGCCCACTCCAAAAGTGTCCGTCTGAATGAATGAATGAATGAATGAATGAATGAATGAATCTTTTATTGTCATTATACTGGGTGTACAATGAAACTTTGTTAGACTATTCTCGGTAAAAGACAATTAGTTAGACAATATAAAACATATATTAAAAAAAATTAAAAAACATAAAAGGCACACATGGAGATCAACAGAACAAGACAAGAGCAGCAGTATATATAAAATACAATGTCTGTGCAGCAGAAAGGTATCAGTGCAGCTTCAAATAATGATAATAATAATAATAATAATAATAATAATAATAAGTGATAGCAGCAGCATGTATAACATGCGTGTGTATAACAGTGACTGTTATGATAGAAGTGGGATGATGTAGGCAACAGCTCTGGGGTAGAAGCTGTTTCTTAGTCTGTTTGTTTTGGTTCTGATTGTCCTGAACCTTCTGCCAGATGGTAACAGCTCAAACATGGAGTGACCGGGTGTGGGGTGTCTCTAAGGATGCTGAGGGCTTTCTTGTTGAGCCTTTTTGTGTAAATGGTGTCCAGTTCGGGGAGCTTCAACCTGATGACGCGCTGAGCCACCTTCACCACACGATAGAGACTGTAGCGTTCCGCGGCTGTACAGCTGGCGTACCACACTGTGGCGCTGGTGGTCAGGATGGACTCGATGGTGCTTCTGTAGAAGTTGAGGAGTAGTTTGGCCCGCTTCAGTTTCCTCAGGAAAAAGTCTCTGTTGAGCTTTATTGACCAGCTGCATGGTGTTGTTCGTCCATGCCAGCTGGTTCGACAGTGTGACTCCCAGAAACTTCAGCTTTTCTACATCCTTCACCGTCTCCCCATTTATGTGGAGGGGTGCGTACGGTTCCACCTTAGTCCTACAGAAGTCAGCGATCATCTCCTTGGTTTTAGAGGTGTTGAGGATGAGGTCGTTTGCTCCGCACCACTGTATGAGATGATCCACCTCATGCCTGTAAGCTGTCTCATCCTCCTCTGAGATCAAGCCAACTACAGTCGTGTCATCGGCAAACTTAATGACAGTGTCTGAGGGGTAGATGGGGGTGCCTCTATTTTCTGCAGCACCTGTTGCAGGTGCACCATATGCTCCTCCCATGATTGGCTGAAAATAACTACATCATCCAAATATGCAGCCACACAGTCAGATAAATCCCTCAAAACATGGTCCATTAGTCTTTAAAACGTGGCTGGCGCCCCCTGGAGACCAAATGGCATGACCTTAAACAGATACATACCAAATGGTGTTCTGAAAGCTGTCATCTCCTTGGCATCTGGTGCTAAGGCAACCTGCCAGTAGCCCTTGCTGAGGTCCAGTGTGGTGATGTACCGAAAGCTGCACACTGTATTCAGGTATCTGAAATCAATACAAAATCTGAGAGTACCATCTTTCTTTGGGACCAATACAATGGGCCTGCCACTCACTGTTATTCCCAGCTCCAACATCAGCCTAATTTCCTTTTGCAGCAGAGGAATCAACCGCTCAGGAATCCTGTAGCTTTTCTACTGCACTGGGGCATCTCCCTTCAGCCGAATCCTGTGCTGCACCAGTCAGGTGAAAGCTGGTGTCTCCCTGAAGAGTTCTGGGTCAAGCAGGGGCTTCGCCTCTGCCTGCTGGGTGAGAGACAGATGTGGCAGGTCCACTTCTGGGCCCTCTGCTGTTGTGGTGGTAGCTGGGAAGAACTTGTCAACAGTATCCTCCTCCTGCACCTCACGGACCAAAAGCTGCTGGTGCACAGGCTCTGAACGCACCTGGACCTCCTCAAGCAGGTTAACATGAAAAGTCTGGTATCTTTTAAACCTGTCCGGCATAAAAAGTTCATGTGTGACCTTACCCGCACGTTTGCTGATTTCATATGGTCCATGCCACTTAGTCAGCAACTTGCTTTCACTGGTTGGCAACAACAACAACAGTACTTTTTGGCCTGGATGAAAGACCCGCTCTCTGGCCTTTTGATCATACCACACCTTCTGGTTTTGTTGAGCCGACTCCATGTGTTCATGTACAAGCGCCATCATCTTCTCCAGTCTCTCCCTCATTTTTACCACATATGCTACCACATTTTCTCCTTCTGGCTTCGAACTCTCCCAGTAATCTTTCAGCAGGTCCAGCGGTCCTCTCACCTGGTGCCCATACAACAGTTCAAACGGAGAGAAGCCCGTAGATGCTTATGGGACCTCTCTGTACGCAAACAGCAGGTATGGCAGCCAGCAGTCCCAATCCGAACCTGTGTGAGACACAAACTTGCGCAGCATGTTTTTCAGTGTCTGGTTATAGCGCTCCATCAGCCCATCCGTCCCACAGTCTGTTAAAATCTCCTTGGGTATGCCTACTCTAGAAAAAAGTTGTAAAAGGCAATCTGCTACTTGTCTAGCTTTGAAAGACCTGAGAGGGAAGGCTTCAGGGTGCCGTGTGGCATAGTCGCACATGACCAAAATGTAAAGGTGGCCTGAGGAACTTTTCTCAAATGGGCCTACAATGTCCATGCCTATCCTCTCAAAAGGTGTATCAATGATGGGCAAAGACTGTAATTGGGTACGTGTAACTCCTCTAGCAGAGGTTAGTTGGCAGGTTTCACAGGAAGCACAGCACTGAGAGACTTGAGTGTACATCCCTGGCCAAACAAAGCAGCTTCCAATCCTGTTCAGAGTTTTCTGGAAAGCCAGGTGACCTGCCCATAGAATTGAATGCCCCATCTCCATAACTCTCTGTCTGAACTGTTGTGGCAGTGCTAAAGTCTCATTTTTTTCCCCTTTTCTGATAGAGAAGACCCTCCTTCACCATGTAGGTGTCATCATCTAAACAGCTTGGGTTATTTTGTTGAACACCCTCCACATCTGTCACCTTTTCAAACTACTGCTTCAGTGTCACATCTTGTTTTTGCAGTGAGCTCAAATCTGGGGGAAACTCAAAATCAAGCAGTTCTGGTGGTTAAGGAGAGCTTTGTGCTCCTTGTCTAAGTGAACCCTTTAGCTTCTCCCGTCTTCACTGTGCTTGTGACTTGTGAGGTTTAACTGGCCCTGCTTCCCAGTCTACCTCAAAGAAAGGCAGCTCTCTGAGGACTCCCTCTGCACTCTGGTGGTGACACAGGCAATGTGACTGAATCACTCAATGGCTCACTGAAATCGGCTACTGAACTCTGATCCTCCTCACTGCTCCCGTCAGGTTTGCATATTGGCGGGGTCATAAGGTCATAGAGTGTGGGTACATCATCGCCTAGAGCAGCCATTCCTGACCCCAATTGGGGTCGCGAGATGATTTCTGGGGGTCGCCAAATCATTTTGGAAAAATATAAATGCGCAAAATAATGAGCGTCCAACCGGATGTTACAAGGACGACGAGCGGTTGGTCTCAAACAGGCATTTTATTACTCAAAACCAGTTGCATGTCTGCCCTTCTCATTCACACATACAGACACGGCTCTCTCTCTACCCCGCCTCTCACCGTGGGGGGAAATAAAAAAAGAAAAAGAGAGAGAAAAAAGGCGCGTTGTTGTTTTAGCCACAGCTGCAGCAAGTTTGCTAGCTGGAAAAATGGAGCGATGGCTTAAAAGAAAAAGTGTTCCAGCACAAGACAGTCAGCAGCAGCAGCAGGGGTCCCAAGATCAGCCACCAGAACCACCACCTGAGAAACATATGGCACTGAGAGCTTGAAGCCAGCAAAACTAAAAAGACATTTAGAGACAAAACACAGCAGCTTAACTTATAAGCCAATTGATTTTTTTCAGCGCAGGGAGCAAGAACTAAAAAGGCAAAAAACAGTGGTGAGTGAATATTCTACAGTCCCTGCTAAGGCCCTGGCAGCTTCATATGAGGTCGCATATCTGGTGGCTCAATCGAAAAAGGCTCACACGATTGCGGAGAGTCTCATCCGTCCCGCAGCTGTAGCAATCACAAGAGCAATGCATGGGGAGAAAATATCTAACACTCTTTAACCATTCCCCTGTCAAATGACACCGTGGGGCGCCGCATTCAGGACATAGCAAATGACATTAAAGAGCAACTCATTGACAGAGTGAGGAAGAGCAAATTGATGAATGCACAGATGTGTCAGGAGATGCGCAGCTGCTGGCCTTTGTGAGGTACAGCTACGAGGACATGTTGTTTTGCTCATCAATGGAGGGAACATGCACTGGACGGGACATTTTCAACAAGCTCAACAGTAACATACAAAAAGAGAGACTGAGATGGGAGAGCTGTGTCTCTGTGTGCACAGATGGAGCTGGAGCTATGCAGGGGGCAAGAAAAGGTTTGAGGGCCTGCGTGTTAGAGGTAGCCCCCATGTGAAATTTCTGCACTGTATGATCCACAGGGAAGCACTTGCTGGCAGGTGTCCTCCAAACATCAGTTAAGATTGTCAATTTCATTAAATCACGGCCACTGCAAAGCAGACTCTTTGCCACACTCTGTCATGAAATGGGATCAGACCACGAAGGACTTCTCTTTCACACAGAGGTCAGGTGGCTTTCTCACAGCAAAGTTTTAACGAGGCTCTTTGAACTGCGTGAGGAGGTCCGCATATTTTTATCAGACTGTAGTTCTCCCCTTGCTGACTATCTGACTGACCCAAAGTGGGTCACGAGCCTCGCATATTTAGCCAGCATTTTTGACAAACTAAACAGCTTAAACTTGTCCCTACAAGGCCCAAACACAAATGTCCTTATTCTCTCTGATAAGGTCATGGCATTTAAGAGAAAGCTGAAGTGGTGGGCTGTGCGAGTGCAAGGGGGAAGTGTTGAAATGTTCCCTGAGCTTGATGACTTTATGGAGAGTTACGACATAACCATTCAAACTATGAAAGGAATTATTGCCTCTCACCTCAGAAGCCTGCTTGAAAGTTTCAATAAGTACTTCCCAAATGATGACACGCCGGAAAAGTACGACTGGATATGCCAGCCTTTCACCACCTCCACCGCACATCACCTGCCATCAGAGCTGCAGGACGCCCTGCTAGATCTCTCCTCTGACCGCACGTTACAGACTGCTATCTCGGCATGCGCACTGGAAGAGTCCTGGTTGTCAGTAGCAACAAAGTACGCAGCACTGTCAAAAGCTGCAACCGATGTACTATTTCCATTTGCATCCACATATCTGTGTGAAAAGACCTTTTCTGCACTGACAACAAAATACAGATGAATGACAACAAAATACAGATGAATACTGAAAAACAAATACAGATCACGACTCCTCAGAGTTGAGAGTGATCTTCGCGTGGCCGTGTCTAACATAAAGCCAAGAATGCAGCTGCTCTGTTCAAACAAGAGGCAAACAAAAGGCCCAGCCATCACATTACATAGTGGTTGCAGCTATTTGGCTTTGTGAAGAAAAAAAAAAGAAGACAACGTTTATAGAGTTAGGAGTTTGTTTTAACAAAACTTGTTAAGTTGTTGTTATGACACAATGTTATGACGTTCTTTTTCATGTTTAAGCTCTCAGCAACATAGATGTTTAAAATGAAACATGGGCAGTTTTTCTCCCCAGTGTGTTTTGTTAAGGCTTCCTAATTAGCATGTGCTGGTTATCATTTTATTTCATTAAAAAGAAAAAAAGTTTGCGTTAATTGTTTACATTTTAACCGGCTCAACTACCAGCAATATGATGGGATGTAGCGACCATCGTCGGTCTGTAACTCACGTGAAAAGTCAGACTCTTGTTTGAAAATATTCAAAAGTGTTTCAAAATAAAATGATAAAGAAACTAATAGCTGAAGTGTGATCATAAGTGCTTGTCTGATTTGTAAATTCGACGTAGCCTACGGTGTATTGATTGTGTGTGGGTGGGGTGGGGGGGGGTCAAATCAATTCAAATTTTATTTGTATAGCCCAAATTCACAAATCACAGTTTGCCTCAGAGGGCTTTACAATCTGTACAGAGACGACACCCTCTGTCCTTCGACCCTCGATTCGAGTGGGGAAAAACTTGCCCCCAAAAAAAGGCCCTTTTAACAGGGAAAAAAAAATGCGGAAGAAACCTCAGGGAGAGCCACAGAGGAGGGATCCCTCTCCCAGGACGGACAGACGTGCAATAGATGTCGCATGTACAGAGCAGATCAACGAGATCACAATGTATTCAACTGCGGACAGCAGTGCATATTGAATTGGGGGTCGCGACTTAAAAAGGTTGAGAACCACTGGCCTGGAGTGTATGGCAATGTTGGAGCTAATGCCACAGGCAACATTAAAGTCTGCCCCCCCCCACAGTCAGATAAACTTCAGCTGTAGGATAAACATGCTCATCTCCATGAATACAGCTTATCCGTGATCTGTCTTTACTCCATTTATCTCTGGGGACCAAACCGGACAAAACTACAGTCTGAAAACCTGCAGAGTCAAGTAATGCTATTTCACGCTTTCAATTGATCAGAACTGGGGCTGCATGGCCTGCGTCCCTCACTGTACCCACTGTAGCTGGCCTTGGAGCAGAATAAAGGAAAGATGGTTTAGTGTGGCTCAAAGCTGGGCAAAATGGTTTTCTATGCCCTAAACCATTACAGTGGTAACACCTGACATCGACTTTTAGCATAGCTTGTGGCCTGGGGAGTAAACTGCCCATCACTTGAAAACCATCTACCTCGTGACTTGACCAAGCCCCTGTTTACCCCCAGAGGACTTACTTGAATGGACCTGGTGGTTCTCCCAGCCAAAGGTGGCAGCTCAGCTTCCTTTTCTGGCTGATGTGACGATGCCGGCCAGGCGTGCAGCTTCCTCTGCTGTCTTGGGGTCATGCTCTCTGATCCAGATCTCCAGCTCTGCATGGACCATCCTCAGGAACTGTTCAAGAATAATAGTGTCAACTAGTTCTTTAACTGTTGATTTCTCTGGCTTAACCCATTTGCAAAAAAGGTCTTTTAGATGCACATACAGCTCTCTTGGAGTTTCACCAGGCTCAAACTTGAGGGACCGGAATCTTCTGCAGTAAGTATCAGGTGTAATTTAATATTTTGCCAGAATTGCTGCTTTAACTTTGAATAGAATAGAATAGTCTTTATTGTCATTGTCGAGGCAATGACATTTTGTTGGAGTAGCCTTCCAGCTGCCTTGTACATATAAATAAATATAAAAATATAAAGAAAACAATCAACAATATAACAATAATTAAGATGTGTGCAAAGAAGTCCAAGCCTTAAAGGGACCAGTAGTGCAATGTGTGTGTGTAAGTGTGTGTTGATGGGGGGGGGTTTCAGTGTGGGAGGGGGGTGGAGTTCAGTAGTGTAACAGCTCTGTGGTAAAGGCGTTTTTTAGTCTTGTTGTGGGGGCGCTCAGTGTTCTGTAGCGCCTTCCTGAGGGCAGCGGGGCAAAGAAGCAGTGACCAGGGTGTGTGCTGTCTCTGGTAATTCTCTTAGCCTTCCGGATGCAGCGGGTCTGGAAGATGTCCTCTTGTCTGGGGAGCTTTTTCATATCTTTCAGATTCTTTCATGTCCATCAGAACACAAGCACTGCGGGCTTTGCCGGTGAGCAGAGGGACCAGACGCACAGCCCATCCATCTTTAGGCCAGTGACAAACCTGGGCCATTCTCTCAAATGTTGTTAAGAAATGCTCAATGTCATCATCTGGACATAATGGCAGTAGCTTGAGTTCCCTCTGTCTGACAACCCAACTTGCCTGGCTCATCATTTCATCTGGGTCATCAAAATCACCATAATTTTCATCATTTATTTGTGGGCGCTGACTCTCATCCATAGTGTCCGGCTCTGTTCTTTGTTCTTCTCTCCTCATGTTAACTTGTTGCTGCATTTGGGAGACTTGATACTGCATGCGTCTCCATCGCTGTTCTTGAAGTGAGGACTCTTTCTCTCTTTGCTGGTCTCTCTCCGTTTGTGCTCGCATGAGTGATTTCACCATACCTGCTAATTCATCCAGCTTGTCTTCTGTTTTAGCATCCGTCATGGTGTCTGGAGCACCTGCTCCGCAGGGCCCCTCATCTGGTTCTTCTTGGACATTTTTCTTCCCCTGCCTTGGCATCCTTTGCTGTAACGTGGGCCCCAGCTTCTGACACCACTTGTGAGAATGACCACAATTACGGCTGGATGGTGCAGCAAAAAATGATCTACAGGCAGGTTTAAGGTGGGTCACAGAGGTGGTTCTTTATTCCTCCATCTCAGCAAACAGCATAAACACATCAGTACGACAGCTGGTGTCACAGCTAATGACCCTGGAAGATTCCATCCACAGGGATCCACTGCCTATCAACATGTTTAATCCACCATTTTTATTCCTATATTTACACTACCTAATCAGTAACCTATATACACACCCTCATTTGCCTCCCCTTACAAAAAAAATACACATCCCACTTCATATTACATTTACTAAAATACAATACACACATCCACCACCCCCACACCAATTTACGCTTGGTTACCTTTTTACTGGGGGAAGCCTTTTGACTGCACACCCTGAAGACAAGACTGGTGAGTACACAACACACTTGACTTCTTCACTGCATGCACTTATTGAGCAACACAATACAAATTCTTAGCTTAGCTCCTTGTTGAAGCAATTAACAATTATTATGCACTGTTAACCCTCTGTCCCTCTGCTCTAGGTGGAGCTGCGTGGCACACACAGCACCCACCTGCAATACCAAGACCCGACCAAGGACAATAAACGTTCAATAAATACGATAAACATATCCATACAAATGTGCAAAAAATAGTGTTAAAATGTATTGTGCAAATCTCCAATAAAGTGCTGGTGCTCCTCTTAAAGTGTCTGTGCAATTATTAAACTGTAGTCACACTCAGTCCAAAGTGCGTGGTGCCATGTGTGCAAAGCAAGGTGACGATGTCCTCTTCGTCACAAGACAATACTTCAATTGTGCTGTAACAATGCGGACCATAAAAAAAAAAAATTGTGTCAAAACATTTCAGTGCTATGAAAGATTCAAGTTTTAAAATTCTGTATTTGCATTCATCATTTGCAAATGCATTTGAATGTTGTAGAACTGATTTACAATCAACTTCTTCACTGTCACTGAATTACATCCAGTATTTACCTGAAAAAAGGCTCAATTAACCAATCTTTTAAACACTGTTTAATCTATTGAAGCTCACAGGGACTCAAGCTCTTATTTAGTCTGACGTGTTAATGTTGCTTACAAAAGGCATGTACATGTACATGCTGCACTGACTTTGGTTTATTACCGCAATACATCAATTTCGCCACCATATCAGACTGGGCAAGACTGGCCTGTAAATGTATATAAGTAAAGCTTACAGAGCTTTTTATGATTAAAAAGCACTATAACATTTGAATTTCTCAACTAATTTCAATGAGCCATTTTTATATTCAATGGTTTATTACTATTTTTTTACTACTCTCAAAACCAGTTGAGAAATTACAATGCTATAGCACTTTTCACCCAGAAAAACCACAGTTCCCTTGTTTATTTGTATTCGTGCACAGGCGAGTCTTTGCCAGGTCAAATATGGCGGCGACGTTGAGGTACAATCCAGCAGCCAATGCAGTGTCTATATTTCTATATTTTTGGTTGAAGTGGTGGGCGTAGTATTCTGATCTTTTACTTTACCTATACTTAAAGTAAAATAAATAATATCACACTTACAAGGAAATATCTTTCACTGCAAATGTTACTGAAGAATTTAAGCAGAATTGGGATAATGTAATTCAAATATTTTCAGTAAAAGTAATGGTTGCAGTAAACTATACCAGGTTGTGACTGTTTTATTCTACCTGATCAGCAACAATGCCTCTGCACCCCCAAACTCAGGGTTGAAAAGATGGAAGGAATCTTTTGTTTATTTTCAAACGCTTTTCATCTACTGATCTTGTGTAAAAATTCACCTTTGCAAGAAGGTCTTACAGCACCATCTCCAGAATATGCGCCATCCTCTGCTGATGGTTGTTTGCGTCTCTTGCGTGTTAGTGGGATGTTATCCCCCTCATTACCTGCAACATTATTTTCTGCTGAAATACATAATTTAGTCAGATATGTTCTTCAGTTGTGCTGTAACAATGCTGACCATAAAGTGTCAAAACACTTCAGTGCCATAAAAGATTAAAGTTTTAAAATTCTATATTTGTGTTAATTTGCAAATGTATTTGAACGTTGTGAGGAAATGTACCATAAAAGACGTCATCTTGAATATGAGACAAAAATAAATGGTACAACAACCTACTTAAAAACTAAATAAAAAATACCATCAATAGAAGGTGAATGGTTTCCTTCCTCTCTGCACCCATCTTTATCAACACTACCCAGAACTTTGTCTGCAGGAGACATACCAAGCTTATAAATCTGGTCAAACAAAAAGAATGGTAGACAAAGGAGAATGGAAATCAAACATACTATTTGGATCAATTGTGATTTCATTCAAATTCTTGTCATGGAACTCGACCAATCTTTCCTGCTCAAGTGCCATAAAAACTTTGCTGATCTTCGCGAGTTGCAGCGTCTTCTCAGCGAGTCGATAGAACTCACGATGTAGTCTGATGTCGTGGAAAGTTGGCCAGTTGGTCCATCTCCGTGTCTGTCTTGTTCAGGACTGTTGAAAGGGTCGCAGAATGCTTTCACAGTTTGGTTGATGTCAATGCCTTGGGACACTTTGCACCACACGCATTTGCAAAGCCACGAATGCAGTCTGAACCATGGAAGTGTGACATAGCTGCAGGTCTCGCAAACATGTAACAATTGTCTTTAAGAACCCCTCAAGCCTCTCAAGGATGTCTAATGCACAGAGCATTTTTTAAGTCAGAAGAATTGGAACTGGTCTGCCTCGCTTTCCTCTGATGATAATCGTTGAGAAATGTCTGAGGTGGAAAAAAGCTCTGCAGACAGTGCCCAGTTCAAATCCTCATGGGGCTCAGATGTGTCCCTTGACAAAAATGCATCCTTCCCTGCATCTGTTGAATAGCAGGGTTTGTTTTAAACAGACCTTTGCCAGATCTATCCAGGCCTTTGTAGAAGGACGTTCGGACAGCGCACCACTGCATTCACCTTGGAAGTCATTTAGAAACCGATGCGTTTTTTGAATTTCTTCAGTAAAGGGAATTACAGTTGGTGCATTCCACTTGGCTTCAACAATGTTCCTCAGTGCTGTTGCAGAAACCATTGCATTCCACTTTTCACTGTGCACTTGCTGGAATTCTGTGGCATGCTTCACAAGTTCCTGATCATTGGATATTAGCGCCTGAGCTTTGATGAGCTTACTGACTTTTACCAGAGAGTTTCCAAGTTTAGTTGCAAGTAACGGAATGGCAAAAGTGTTTGTGCTGCTCTCATAGCCGCATGTCACTTTGACAGCTCTGACCAACTCTAGGTATAATTAATAAAATCCTCCATCTTTGTTATTGTAAATTGTGTAATGTAAATATGTAAATTTCCTGGCATTAGCCAGCAGTCGTCCCAGTTCACACATTTTTTCTCAAGTGCACTGTTGATTTTTTGCTGTCATCCCACCTTTATTGAGCATGTGCTCTCCAAACTCACGCGGCCATTTTTTTGTAATTTCTTTGAAAGGACTGGGATTCATAGCACTGAAAACTTCCCACAAGTGCCTGTTCATATGCAAAAGCACAAGACCTGTGTATGTACACAGAGCCTGAACACGGTTCTTTCCGGGCTTTGGTTTGATTGACCCAGGCTTGAGTTTACAAATTTGCACATGTCGCCACAGAACCTCTCTTGTAAAGAGTCCTTGGCAGTACGCACAGCTCATGATATCAGTTGCCTGCACTTCTTTTGGTGGCTGTTTCAATGGGACAAGTTGCCCCTTCCCTGACTCCATGACAGCAGCATTATGAACATAGTTGCCTCTGTGACGAATATATTCTAGCTGTTGTTTTCTCTCTTTGGATCCCTTTGGAAAGCTAAGAGCTCTTGACACATCCATTTTATCTTGGTGTGCACTTTCAAGATGCCTTGCAATTTTGGCATATGGCTTACTGCAATAGACACAGAAGTGTCTCTTATTGTAGACTCTTTTGCCATTTTTTTTTGGAAAGCACCAACAACTACGCTGCCATTGGGGTCCTGACTTGAGCAGGGTTCTTCTTCAATAGTGGTGACAGATGCGATGTAGTTGATGTCCAAGTCAGGTGTTGTGCCGTCACATATGGTGGGACTCTCCATACCGCAGTCATCCAGTAAAACATAAAGAAAGTATTTTCTTTGTTTGGGATCATGGCTTTCATCACTGTCTTAAGGGGGGGGGTGGATACGGTACGGCACAGTGTCGCTGCACACAGTCTGTCAATCCGTGAGAGCGCGCGCACACACACAGCCTTATGGTACATGTATGTATAATGTGTGATGTGGTTAACACGGTTAAGTCCACTTCTGTGTGGCCCTATGAGCCTATCATGCCACTACAGCTGCAGAATGGTTTAAGCTACAGATTCTGTAGAGAACAACATCAGACCTTATAGAGCAGAAGTGTATTTTCTGTTAAGATTGGTTTCATTTCTTATCAGCAGCAATACACATGAGTTAGTTGGCTGACAGGAGGAGCAGGCATAGTGCTGCAGTTATGCAAAAAGATGAAGTCAAATACAGAGATGATCTGTTAATGTGTCATACTGGATTGGATTTAGGTTTCATAATGCAAAGACCTGATGTTTAGACTTGTGAGAAATTAAATAGTTTTCCATTGAGTAAGAAATATACTGTAAACACCATATCAGGATGTGAGAGCAAAAGGGGAGAAACCCCTTTTGCCGTAAGTGTCAGAGTCAGACGAGAGACAATTGCCTCTCGTCTGGGGTGTTACAGGAAGATAGATGGTAGATGAAATTTACATTCTAATGAAGTATCAAAAGGGTCACTGTCCTGGGAAAGAGACGATCCACCAAACATCAAGGGGTCATTGTTCTGGGAAGAAATGTTGTAACCCCCCACTCTGTTTTGTGTTTAAGTCAGAAACATTTGGAAGACGGGAGAGAACACTTCAGGTCTTCGCTCCATGCTGCATGTATTAAAGAGATCCGATTCATCACGCTGAGTCTACAATTCTTCTGAGATTTAGCAACTCTCAACCTCACAAAGGAGAATTTCCCTTACAGACTGTACACTTAATTTTCATATCACTTGCAAGACAGTTGGTTGTGGTTGAATATGAACAGATGTCTTACAGATGTCTCTTTCCCTATTTTGCAGGTACTTGGAGTACAAAGCAGGACCTGCATCACTGGCAATGGCAGACACCACACAGCAGACAATACCTTCCTTTGCACAAAGAATCCACTTATATGCCCATTCATCCAGGCAACAGGCCATTACACAAGCCATCCTCCAGGACCATGTCATTGGATGCTCTCTGCCCCTGTCTCTAGTAGAAAATCCAAATTTTAGACACTTTCTTTCTGTCATAGACTGCAAATACACTCCTGTGTCTAGGACCAGCTTGACAGAGAAGCAGATACCTTATCTAGTCAGTAAGGTTAAGGATGACATCATCAAAGCGGTGGAAGCTCAGGCAAGTGTTGCGCTTACAACCGACCTCTGGTCTGACAGGAGGCTTCGCTCCTTCCTTGGGGTTACTGCGCATATTGCCTGCGAAGACAAGGACTCCTACAGTTAAAAATCCTTTCTGCTGGATTGTCGGCATTTCACAGGGAAGCACTGTGGTGAACGAATTGTAGTGAGCAGGTTTGGATATGTAATGAGCGCGCATGCGCGAGTGTTCAGATAGGAAGTGATGCTTCAGTAAAGAGTCAACTACACGTCTTGGTCTCTGGTCCGTTTGTTGTATTACGAGGTACAAATAAGTACAAGACATGGTGTCAGAAGTGACCGTCCTCGCCTCTGATAAGAAAGCAACTACCCGACGCAAGTAAACGGAAGGTTCGTTGCAGTTTACCGACGGGAAGAGAACTTTTCGCCAACTCCAGTGAAGTGAGTGAACTAGCAGAGCTAACGTGAAGCTACGTTGACACAACATCGGTCAATGATACAGAGGGGAGCCTTCGGAAAGTAAAACAGAATGGATTCTCTATTTTCGATTAGTCCACCAGAAGCATTTGACTTCGGAGACTTTGGTAGTTGGCCACATTGGAGCCGACGCTTTGAAAGATTCCGCATAGCAGCAGGACTTAATCAAAAAAGTCAAGAGTATCAAGGGAACTCCCTAGTGTACACTATGGGAGATATGGCGGATGATGTTCTGAACACGTTAGCACTGTCGGATGGGGACAAGAAAAACTATGACAAAGTAAAAGAAGCGTTTGACAAGCATTTCATTTGCAAGCATAACGTTATCTACGAGAGAGCTAAATTCAACAAACGTCGCCAGGAGCCCGGAGAAACGGCAGAAGCGTTTATTACAGCTGTGCATAAAATGGCTGAGCATTGCCAGTATGGAGTTCTCAAAGATGAGATGATCAGAGACCGCCTTGTCGTAGGTATCAAAGACCACGCACTTTCAGAGAAATTACAGCTAGATTCTGAGCTAACTCTTGTGAAAGCTACGACGAAAATCCGACAAAGTGAGGAAATTAAAAAGCAACAGCCTGTATTAAGAAGTAGCACTGATGCCACTGAGGCAAACATGGATGCAGTTGGATTCAAGTTCAAACAGAAATTCTCCCCACATGGGAAGAGTGGCTTTAAGCCGAAGGAAAGAACAGTGCAAAATTATGCAAATGATAAATGTGGCAGATGTGGAAGGATACATGAAAACTCATTCAATGCATGTTCCGCCCGCACTGCTGAGTGCAAGAAATGTAAGAAAAAGGGACATTTCGCCGCTGTCTGTAAAACTAAAATGAGAATGGAGGAAATTAAAGAAAGTGACTTGGATGAGAGAGTTGAGTCATTGTTCCTGGGCACAGTGAATTGTACAAAATCCGACACATGTTGGCAGAAGTCAGTTGCAGTGAATGGCCAGCAGATGGTGTTCAAGTTGGACACGGGCGCCGCAGTGACAGCTATCCCAGCACGCTTGTACTCAAAAAAGCTACACGGGGGGCTGTTACCGACAACCAAAAGACTGTGTGGACCAAGCAACGCTCCCATAGAGGTAAACGGACATTTTACTGCAGAGATTAGCCATAATGGAACTGTAGCAAAGCAGCAGGTGTACGTTGTGCCAGGTTTAGTGACTCCTTTGCTGGGATTACCTGCTATACAAGACCTTGACCTGCTCAATCCAGTACAGGCTATCACAACAGCGGAAACAAGCTACAAAGAACAATATCCCAGAGTTTTCACTGGCTTAGGTAAGCTACAGGGAGAATACAAAATTAAACTAAAAGACAATGCCTCTCCCTTTGCCCTCGCTGTGCCACGTCGCGTGCCATTGCCATTAAGGGGAAAAGTCCAAGAAGAGTTAAAAAGGATGGAGGAAATGGGTGTTATTTCTCCCATAGAGGAAGCTACAGAGTGGTGCTCAGGTATGGTTGTAGTACCAAAACCAAATGGAAAAATTAGAATATGCGTTGACCTAACCCGCCTGAATGAAAATGTGTGCAGGGAGCGACATATTCTTCCAGCAGTTGATGAAACACTAGCTAAACTAGCCGGAGCTAGAATTTTTTCCAAACTGGACGCCACTGCTGGTTTTTGGCAGGTGCCTTTGCACAGAGCTTCAGCCCCACTCACCACCTTCATCACGCCCTTTGGTCGTTATTGCTTTAATCGTCTCCCTTTTGGTATATCGTCGGCCCCTGAGCACTTCCAGAAGAGATTGACGCAACTGCTGGACGGCCTGGAGGGAACCTTATGTCATGCAGATGACATCCTGATTTTCGGTGCCACCCCCACAGAACATGATGAGAGAGTGCATAAAGTGTTGCAAAGACTGCAGCAGCATGGCCTCACTCTAAATGACAAATGTCAGTTTGCCGTGAAGCAGGTCAAATTTCTTGGACATGTTGTGAGTGCAGAAGGCACACATGCAGATCCAGAGAAGATCAGAGCGATTAGGGAGATGCCACCACCGACAGACGTGTCCGATGTGAAGCGCTTCATGGGAATGGTCAACTATGTGGGAAAGTTCTCACCTAACATTGCAGAGCTCACAGGACCTATTAGAGAACTCCTGAAAGCAGAAAACATGTGGATGTGGGGAGCAGCGCAGCAGAGTGCATTTGATAGAGTGAAAGACGAGCTCAGTTCATCTGCTGTCCTTGCCCAGTACAGCCCAGACAAACCGACAAGAGTGTCAGCAGACGCCTCTTCGTATGGGTTAGGAGGGGTGCTGTCTCAGCTTCAAGACTCAGGAGATTGGAGGTCAGTGGCTTTCATATCCCGCAGTATGACTGAGACAGAGCGCAGATATGCCCAAATTGAGAAGGAGGCCCTTGCAGTCACCTGGGCTTGCGAAAGATTTCAGACTTACCTCCTGGGTCTGCACTTTGTGATGCGAACAGATCACAAACCGTTGATCAGTCTCCTCAGCTCAAGGCCGCTTGATGACGTCCCACCTCGCATCATGCGATTTAGGTTACGACTTATGCGTTTTTCCTACACGATCATACACGTACCAGGAAAAAACCTAGTGGCAGCCGACGCTTTATCAAGAGCGCCACTACAGTCGACAGCAACAGAGGATGACCTTGTGCTTCAGAATGACGTGAACGCTCATATCCAGGAGGTCATTCAGCAGCTCCCAGCCTCACCTGAGAAGTTGCTACAAATAAGGAGAGCTCAGGAGGAAGACCCCGTGTGTAAGCAGCTGTCCTCCCTGATCCACACAGGGTGGGAAAGAAACAGTTCGGCACCACAGTTAAAGCCCTTCTGGCAATACAGAAATGACCTGCTGATGGTAGATGGCCTGCTAATGAAAGGAAACAGGATACTGATCCCATTAAGCATGCAAAACGACATCTTGGACAAACTACACCAGGGTCATCAAGGCATGGTGAAATGCATGGCCAGGGCGCATGAATCAGTGTGGTGGCCAGGGCTGACCACACAAATCAGAGAGAAAGTACGTCAGTGTGAAATTTGCGCTAAAGAGTGTCAAAATGCCACAGAACCTCTGATAACCACACCCTTGCCTTCACGCCCTTGGGAGCGGCTAGCAGCTGACTTATTTGAGTGGAAGAAGGGTCAGTACTTAGTTGTCATTGATTATTATTCACGTTACATTGAAGTTGTCAATCTTACACGCACTTCAGCAACAGCTGTGATCGAGAAGATGAAAGCCATCTTTAGCCGCCACGGAGTGCCGGATACACTCGTCACAGACAACGGACCACAGTTTGCTGCCACTGAGTTTGCAGATTTTGCTAAGGATTACAACTTTCAACACGTAACCAGTAGCCCCCGTTACCCACAAAGCAACGGGGAAGCTGAACGGGCAGTAAAAACTGTCAAAGCCTTGCTGCAGAAGAGTGAGGACCCTCACAAAGCACTCATGACGTACAGAGCAACTCCTCTTGCTCATGGAGTATCACCTGCACAGCTCCTGATGGGGCGAAACATTCAAACACCCCTTCCGGTGAGTCCAAACACCCTCACACCAGCCTGGCCGGACTTAAGGGCTTTTGAGTTGAAAGACCAGGAGCTGAAAAGACAACAGGCTGAGGGATACAACAGACGACACAGAGCACGGGAGACACCACCTCTCAAGCCAGGTCAGAAGGTTTGGATACGGAACACAACACACACAGGAGTCGTCTCTGGCTCAGCAGGGACACCACGCTCTTATGTGGTTCAAACCTCCACCGGCAGTCTCCGGAGAAACCGTTCTCACCTGAGAGTGGTGCCTTCATCGTCTAAGGACCAGCCAGACTCTGCACAACACACCAGGGCTGGCAGGGAAGTCAAGCCTGTGAAAAGACTGAATTTGTAGTTTAGTGTTGTGTGTATACATGGAGCAGAATAAACTCCATACCACAACAGAGAGGATCAGGCAGTCTACCCTACCTCTCAGTTAGGTTATGTACTTACCTTAATGTTCAAAAAAAAAAAAAAAAAAAAAGAGAGAAAATGAGATGTGATAAGTGATGTAACATTGAAATCAACCAGTTAATCTAACCAGTTTACATATATGCTCATGTTTACAGTGATGGTTAACATGTCATCTGTTCCCCTGCGTAGAAGGTAAAATCTGCATTAGGCTTTAATAGCATATGATTTCAGTTTTCTATAAAGAAGTGGAAAGTCTCAGTTTAAAGGGGGAGATGTAGTGAGCAGGTTTGGATATGTAATGAGCGCGCATGCGCAAGTGTTCAGATAGGAAGTGATGCTTCAGTAAAGAGTCAACTACACGTCTTGGTCTCTGGTCCGTTTGTTGTATTACGAGGTACAAATAAGTACAAGACACGAATCACCTCAGAATTTGATGAAATTGTTGAGGAGTATGGCATTAGCAACAAAATAAGCTTCATTCTGACGGATAACATATCCAACATGAAGCGGGCCCTTAAAGTGAGATTGCCAGACTCAGAGCAACCTGAAAGTGACAGTGATGACCTTGATGATGAAATGATGTGGGAGGACGTAGAAGACTTTGAACAGCCGTGGTCATCAGGTGAACGCTTGTCTTGCTTCGCACACTCGCTCCAACTGGTCGTCAGTGATGGCATGAAAGAAGTGAAGGTAATTGCAAGAGCCATTGCTAAGGCCACCAAGTTCACAACCCTGCTTCACAGCAGTTCTAAGGTCAGAGACATGTTTGAGACCCACTTTGGGGCTAATAAATCTATCCCGGCAGCTAGCAATACCACAGGGCTGTCACAGAAATGTGCAGCGAATGTGATACAGAAAATATTGCGTTTTCAGTCCGAGAATGGGCCCAAGCTGAAAGACCTTTGTACTGTGCTTGAGCCTTTTTCTGAGGCAACAGACCTCACAGAAGGAGATATTGTGGTTACCATCAGCATGTTGGTCCCCACCGTCCTGGAACTTACCTCAACAAGATGGAAGTGCAGCTGCCGCAGATTGTGACAATAGTTAGAGCACTAAAAAAGTCTTTAGAGAAGAGGTTCTCAGGGATCTTCAGATGGATCAACATGGAGCAGGGGGATCCCGAGGAGCCATTTAATCATCGGATCTACTTCCTTGCCGCCACCGGCATAACTTTTTTAAATGATGATGACCCTTGCTGCTATTGTGTCACGTGATTTGATTGGCTGGTTTCGCACGCAGACGGCACGTTACATTTGACCTTTTGACGTTGCTTGGCGTAGGCTATTAACCGCTAGCTTGCGAGTTAGCATCATGGACCGATTTACTTTCGTTATCCCAAAAAAATGAGTGAGAGTGGACGATGGCGGTTGCGGCGATTCACACACACATTCCAGCGCCAGCATGGAGGATAGAGTGATGGTGCCAAACGTGGAGAATGAGAATGAAGGGGAGGATGAAGACAAGGAAGAGGCATTAACTGGAACGGCGTCAGCGGAATCAGCGGCGACTGCTGCATCCGCAGAGGGTTTATTTCCAACAACAACAGACTCTGACTCTGAGACCAGAGGTAATGCTAACAGACACGAAAATGAGAACGGTGCCGAGATGGAAGGGCGTGCTTCAACGAGCGGTGAAACTGTGGTCACGGGCGGCAGGAATCTTGGTGGCCCTGTGGATTTGAGCCAAGACCCAGCAGAGGGACCGAGGCGGCCTCAACTCCAGTCATACATGCGTCAGAGATTTGGATCCTATTCCCAGCCAACTTTAAGGAGTTTTAACTACTTGTGGTTCAAACAGTATTCGTGGCTGCAATACTCGCTGTCAATTGATGAGGCCATTTGCCATGCCTGTAGGCATTTTTTCCACCACCTTGGCCATGGGCCGAGTCACACAGAAAAGAGCTTCACCCATGCCGGGTTCACAAACTGGAGAAAAGGAGCAGAGAAACTGGCTCAGCACAATGCAAGTGCTTCTCACAGACTAGCCATGGAAGGATGGTGTGAGTTTAAGGAAAAACAGAAAAGCGGGTCGAGGATTTTGACGCACCTTGATACTGGACATAGCAAGATTGTACAAGAAAACAGGCAGTACATGCAAGCAGTGGTGGAGTCACTGCAGTTTACAGCTTGTCAAACGATTGGACAGAGGGGGCACAGAGAGGATGAGCAGTCCACCAACAGAGGTAATTTCCTTGAACTGTTAAATCTGCTGGGGAAATTTGACAGTACTGTGTCAAAGAAATTATCTAGTGGACCCGGTAATGCTAAATATGTGCACCATGATATTCAAAATGAGCTGATTGATATTATGTCCAGCATGGTGAGAGAACAAGTAAGCAAAGAGGTTAAGCTAGGAGAGCACTTTGCTCTAATGGTGGATGAAACAAAAGATGTGAGCAAGAAAGAGCAGATATCTGTTGTTCTGCGTTGCCTAAATAATGACAACATTCATGAGGAGTTTCTGGACTTTATCCCTGCAGATGGCTTGGATGCACAGTCTTTACTCAAGTCAGTTAAACAGACATTGGCTAAGTGCAACATAGACAAAAATGCATGCATTGCACAGTGCTATGACGGGGCATCTGTCATGTCCGGGTGCAACAACGGTGTCCAGGAAAAATTTCGCCAAGAAGTGCCACATGCACTTTACATCCATTGCGAAGCGCACAGACTAAACTTAGTTTTAGTTGACTGTGTGCATAATGTGAAACCAGCTGCAGAATGCTTTGCAACAGTCCAGATGCTGTACAACTTTTTTTCTGGGGCAGTGACACACAAGGTGTTCATGGAGAAACAGCAAGAACTCGAGCCCACTAAACGAACAGCAGAACTGAAAAGACTATCAGATACCAGATGGGCCTGCCAATATTCTACACTGTGGGCAATAAAAAGAACAATCCCTTATATCTTAGCAACTCTTGTGGATGTGAGCAACCAGACAAATGCTCATAGAGCTACTGAAGCGAAATCACTGATTGGACTTATTGATGCACAGTTTGTTCTGCACATCTATATGCTGGAGAGCATATTTAGTCTCACAAAAACCTTATCTGATCATCTACAGGCCACAGATTTGGAGCTGGCATCTGCCATTGACCTGGTCTTTGCAGTTGTTGATGCCCTCAATGACAAACGCAATGCTGAAACATGGACAAAAATCTGGGACTGTGCCAGTGACATGTGTGAGTCACTTAGCATTGACATGCAGCGCCCACAAGTGAGGAGAAAAAAACAGCCCCGCCACCTGCTGGAGTTTGTGGTGAACAGCCAAACAGGATCAAAAGAGCCACTGGAAACTTCAGATGACTATTGCAAGCACTGCTTTTCCCCAGTAATCGACAGATTAATCAGTGAATTGAACAGGCGATTTTCTTCTGAAAGCTGCCACATTCTGAAAGGAGCAGCAGCTGTTAACCCCAAACACAAGACATTCATGGACAAAAATGCCCTTTTGCCCATGGCTAAACACTGTAGAGTCTTGGAGGAAAACCTTGGAGCAGAACTTCACCAGGTAAAAAGACTTATTGTGAGGAAAAAACAAAGTGGGGACGTTGTCAGCACCACCCATGATGTGCTGGTGCTATTGAGGACATACAAGGATGCTTTTGTCGACCTGTGCAAACTTGTGTGCATCTCCATGACACTGCCCATCACATCAGCTGCATGTGAGAGGAGTTTTTCCTGCTTACGGCGTTTAAAAACCTACCTCAGGAACAGAAGTGGATATGCCCGAACCAGCAATCTGGGTGTGCTGGCAATCAGCTCCAAAAAGGACCAAAGAACTGGATGTGGATGCAGTCATTGACCGCTTCGCAGCTAATCACAACAACAGGCGGATCATTCTCTTATGACTAGTGAGTACACAATTCTTTTTTGACAGGTCTGAATTATGCTACTTATTGTTTGTTAGTTTCAGTGGAGCCCTAAAAGGAGGGGAGAACAGAGGAGGATGGGAGTGGAGAGGAGTTTATAGGACACACAAGAGGAGTGACACACAAGTTATGTAGCCTGTAACAGTTTATTTTGTTAGATGGCTTTGTATATTTAACTATATACTGTGCTACATTTGTTGCTGCTCACAGTTGCACTATTTTGTAAATCTACAGATGTTCTCTGTGGTGCTTGTTAAAATAATTCACAGTGCTTATGATGTTACATGTTACAGCCTGAAACACAAGTCGGACAAGATCTGGAACCCTTTCTATTTAGTTTTGGAGTGATGGTGATCAGCTGCTGTTTTTGTTTTGTGCCGTCATGTTATTTGGTTAGGGGACATAAATACTGGGTTGATTGTATGATTGTTTTGATAATTGAAGTAAAGCAAAACACAAAACCCTTATGTACAGTATATTAATCTGGGATCAATAAATCTTATTATTAAGATTATTTTTTTGGTGTTTGTTGTGTCAGAATTCACTAGCACCTCCTATAAACAATCCGGCCCCCCCCCATGGACCCCCCAGTAATAAATCTCTGGAGCCGCCACTACTTGTCCCCAGTTTGGTTTGAGCTGGGTAGATTTAGATGTCCATAATGGGGACATCTGTCTGGTAGCTGAAGTCCGTGGTATAAAGTGTGACGAGGAAAGGAGAGAGGACAGTCCCTTGTGGAGCCCCGGTGTTGCTGACCACAGCATCTGACACACAGTTCCGCAAGCGCACGTACTGTGGTCGGCCAGTGAGGTAATCCACAATCCAGGACACAAGGGGGGGATCCACCAGCATCGCCGTCAGCTTGTCACCCAGTAGAGCAGGCCTGATGGTATTGAAAGCACTGGAGAAGTCAAAGAAAGTGACCCTCACAGTGCTCCCCGGCATGTCCAGGTGGGCGTGGACACGGTTCAGCAGGAAGATAATGGCATCCCCGACTCCAATCCGGGGCCGGTAGGCGAACTGGAGGGGATCCAGGTGCGGCCTGACCATAGGCCTGAGCTGCTCCAGGACGAGTCTCTCAAGGGTCTTCATGATATGTGACGTCAGTGCCACCGGTCCGAGAAACCACTGGGCTGCGGCGTCTTTGGCACTGGAACGAGGCAGGACGTCTTCCATATCACAGGGACCTTCTGGAGGCTAAGGCTCATGTTGAAGACACGATGAAGCACTCCACACAGCTGTTCGGCGCAGGCTCTGAGAAACCGTGGGCTGAAACCGTCAGGGCCTGCAGCCTTACCGGCGGGGAGTTTGCTCAGCTGTCTCCTGACATGAAGCGGTGTAAACAGTGCAGGTCGAGGAGGGGGAGAGTTGGAGTCCACAATGAGAGGAGGCCAGGTAGCATGGGAGCCAGAGTAGGTGTGAGGAGTGGGGGATGGGTGTGAGGTGCTCAAGAAGTTGGATGGGGTGCTAGCAGGAGGAGGAGGGGGGGTCTGAAGCTGTGGTGGCTGGAGACAGTCAACAGGAGAGCCAGCAGGGGCCAGGGCTGCAGTGTCAAATCTATTGAAGAATAGATTTAACTCATTGGCCCTAGCCACACTACCCTCAGCTCCACTGCTAGTTGGTCTGAAGCCGGTAATGGTCCTCATACCACTCCAGACCTCCCTCATGTTATTCTGCTGGAGTTTCCACTCCAGCTTCCTTCTGTAGCCGTCCTTAGCCTCTTTGATCTTGACATTCAGGTCCCTCTGAATGTCCCTCAGCTCCTCCTCTTTTGTAAGTCAAGGCTTGTTGTTTGGGTAACAGCGCACAGTCCTTGCTGGGACAATGCCCTCCACACAGAAATTAATGTAGTCCGTAATGCACTCAGTAAGGCCATCAATGTCCTCTCTGTGTGGCTCACAGAGTACATTCCAGTCAGTCACCTCAAAGCAGCCCTGCAGTGCCTCATAGCAGTCCTCTGACCATGTCCTCACTGTGTTTGTGGTCACAGGCAGCCTCTTCACTAGAGGCACATAGCAGGGGGTGAGAAGCACCAGGTTGTGATCTGATCTTCCCAGTGGGGGGAGAGACGTGGAGGTGTATGCGTCCTTTACATTAGCATACAGCAGGTCCAGGGTCTTCTCCTCTATGGTTTTACAGGTCACATACTGGGTGAATTTCGGGAGTGTTTTTTTAATGGAGACATGGTCGAAGTCACCCGAGATTATAATGAGAGCACTCGGGTGAGCAGTCTGTAGTCCGGCTATTGTCGAGTGGATGACGTCACATGCCGACATCGGGTTAGCGGACGGTGGAATATACACAGCCACGACAATAGCATGTGAGAATTCATGGGGTACATAGTAGGGACGGAGAGCCACAGCTAACAGTTCAATATCCGAGCTGCAGATGCGGTCTTTGATAGTAATGTGACCAGGATTGCACCACCTGTTGTTCACATAAACAGCAAGCCCCCCTCCTTTGCGCTTACCGCTCATAGTGCAGTCCCTGTCAGCCTGGACAGTGTGGAAACCCTCCATGGAAACATTGTGAAAACATTGTGAAACATTGTGCTTATAATGGCCTTTGAATAAATATATGGCATCATTGGCCTTTGAATAATATTTGCATATCGTTGTGATTGATTAAGCATTAGGCCTATGCCATTTCAGTGATGCTGATATTATACGGTGTAATTTGGCTACTATAATTGGAAATAATGCAATTTCAAGTTGATAATTGTGTGTATCTTTTATATTTAAAATTCACGTTTCATCTACAAATTAAGTACAATTTAAATCATATTTAATTTAAATCATAACATGTTTCCCATAGACTTTTTTTGAGGTGCAGGGTGGTGTTGGAGGCTTGTTATTTTGTTAGATGACTTTGGGACTATAGTCATGTCAGTCCTTAACAGCACTCGAGAAGTCAATCCTCAAATAGTGTAGAAATAGCGGTCATGCAATTGCTACACATATTTGATGCATTATGATACATGCACTGTCTCTGTATTATTGTGCCTGTAGTTGAAATAATACAATCTCATATTTATACTAAGCAGCTGAACCCAATATGGTGCTTATGTTCTACAACTCGTGCAAAATGGCAAAAAAAAATAGTTTTCTTTTGGTCTCGGTCTTGAGCTGAACTAGTCTTGGTCTTGACTTGGTCTGCCTTGGTCTTGGTACTCGATACTCTCTGGTCTTGGTAGTGTCTTGGTCTCGGTTTAGGCAGTCTTGACTAAAAGTCTAGTTGTCACACATCTTGAGAACAAGAAGCTTAGTGGGGACATTTCACACACCCCGTTGTCATCATTTATGGGGACCAGTTGTCTCCAGGTCATCAGAAACCTCACACAAAGTTTGTACTCGTACACCAGAGTAAAAGTGCATTGTGGGGACGTCATGAATTTCCCTGATTAGAGCAATATTTCTGTCCAAGGAAAATGTCTACTAAAGTTCAGATCTATCCTAAATGTCCCTTAAATCATCTGCCTTATGGGTGCAGTAGATCAAACTGTATGGCTCACCTGATTCACAATAGATTTCCCTCATATTGACCTTACTTGTTGCATTTACTTGCTTAAAGATAACAGCACTAAAAGAAGACTCAGAGACTCCAGAAGTTAACATCAACTATGAACGTACCTGTTGATAAGTGTCCTGTGGACAAGAAGCATCAGTTATCTCCATCTCTGTAACGACAGCATGGTTGGAGCCTGTGACAGGAGGAACATCCCTTGTGGTTGTGGTCGTCTGCAATGATTTCATGGAAGAAAAAAAATAAAAAATATGTTAAGCAATTGGTCAATTTGATGTTAACACTAATAATATTCAATTAGAGTAATACATTTCCTTAAGGACTTAGCTCTAAAGATAAAGACATGCCTACACACCAGACTTCAGAGGAAAACAAACACCCAATTCTACTGCATTTTTTCCTACAATTACTTCAGCTATTGTGTGCTGTCACACATCTTGAAAACAAGAAGCTTAGTGGGGACATTTCACACACCACGTTGTCATCATTTATGGGGACCAGTTGTCTCCAGGTCATCAGAAACAAAAAAAGTTTGTACTCGTACACCAGAGTAAAAGTGCACTGTGGGGACGTTGTGAATGTCCCCGATTAGAGTAATATTTCTGCCAAAGGAAAACATGTCTATTAAAGTTCAGATCTGTCCTAAATGTCATAAATTCGTGAAAGTATTCATACACAGATTGATTAGATTTCATTTATTTTTCAAATGACGCTACATTCAACCACCATGTTATTCTGAGACAATAAACCCTACACACTTAAACACTGTGCAGTTGTGACACAAACTTGCATTCGCCATGGGCAGTCATCTCCTCCATAGTCATATGTAATTTCCTCACCTTCCTTTATGTCACATAAGTGTGGTCTTCCTTCCACATCAATTTTTTTCATCTTACAATTTGGATGTCTGTGTTCATTTTTATTTATTTATTTATCTATTTGATTAGGACAATGCATATTAATCAACATATCAGCGAAAAGCATCAATGTAAATATGCCGGAGTTAGCACAGTTGCTAAATTTTATCCGTTGTCCTAAGGCAGGATAAAACATGTAGAAATCTTACAAAAAATAAGTCTTGCTTCACATCAAAGTTAAAAGTCCATACACAAAGTAGAAAAGAAGAAGTGGTTACCCATGAGAGCATCATCATTAACTAAACACCCAAATAAACCGTCTTCTCTGGAGGCATCAATACTTAAAAAGGATAAAAAAAACAAGTAAAGGGAGGGGGAAAATATTACAGAAATGAAAATAGTCTCCTACAGGTCCTATACAATTATTTGTTTTAACTTTGATACATTTCGAAATGTATTTCATTTACATTGCAGGATCATATTAGCAGATGGCAAAATGGCGATCACTGATTGTGCAAGCCTGTATGTCAAATTTAACAATGTATATAACTATAAAGCAGTATAGTAACTGAAAATCTTACCACCATGTTTTCCCTCTCCACTTGAATGCAAACAAAAATGCAGAGCATGAGGAGTGGTAAGAGCTTCTTCTCCTCTGGGCTTTGTCATCATCAATCAAATCTCCCCTGTATTCAACTACAAAGTCTCCTTTGCAGAATGAACCTTGGGTGAATAAACCACGTCCTGTAAGAAAAAAATAAGACAAAAAAAAAAATTATGTCCACTACAATTGTTTTTTGATCTGTTGCTTAATGTATTAAAAAATACACACTGTAGATAAAGAGCGAGAATAATGACTAATTTGAATTTATGAAAAAGTGGTAGTGGTGTGCTCATGCCCTGTCTTTATACTGTCAAACTCAAGAAAATGCTGGGGCTCTTAAAGAAAAGGGTCAACATGAGAAAAAAATGTTTTCAGCCACGAAGCTGCTGCTGAGGTGATACATGCAGGCAGTGCATCACCTCAGCAGAGGGAGGAGGACAGGGTGAATGGCTGTTACTGACTGACGTCTGTATTCTTTATCCTTTCTAAACTTCACTCAATATTATGATTTTAAGGAATATGTATTTATGTTTACCTACATTTTGACTCATTTCCAGTGATATATTAGTTTATATAGTGATGTTCCTGCTGTTAGCTTTACTGTTGCTGCTCTAGAAACAATAAATAATAATAGATAAAAAATTCTTATTATCTGTTTAGCACATAAACAAAAACATGAGTTCACTCAAGCAATACAGGCAAAGGCACCGAAGCAACAAACACTCGTGGATACTTTCCAAAGGAAAAAGAAATATCCTCGAGTCAGCGACATGGCAACAAATATTACAGAGGTCATTGAATTCATCGCTCCGGATAACCAGCCCACCTCTGTGGTAGAGGATCAGGGTTTACTTACTGACTTTGTTTACTTGTTGTTTTTGTTAAACTAATGAAAACCAATGTTGCAATAGGGTATGCAGAATAAGAAAGAGCCATATGAAAGTATTTACTTTGTTTCAACAAAATAAAAAAAAGCTATTAAGAACAGCTTGGATGCAGGTGTTTTTTTTCGTAATGCAGCTGTATTATCTAAGAAAATATTGGGCTAAGTATCGGATCGGGACTTGGTATCGGCAGATACTAAATATTAAATGACTCAGATCGGGATCAAACTGCAAAGAAATTAATAAAAAATGAGATAGCTTAGGCATCAGTTCTAGTAAAATAAGGTTACAGGGTTTTAAACAATATGTTACCCAAGTAGCATATGGACTCTTCCCCTTAGCAAACTGAAAAACAGCAAGCGTAAACATTCCATTTTTACCATCTCTTTTTTTTTTTATTGTGCTATTCCAGCTCAATTTCTGTTAAATCCAGCTTGAATTTAGTTGTGAAATATTGAGTTTATTGTGTAATGAAATCAATCAGTACAGTGGGGCCCCCAAATCCTTCATTTAACATATTGTTCATTTATTATTTTCTTCTATGATATATATATATACACATATATTCTCTGAATTTGATTTCCACTGGCATGATTTAGGTTACACATCCACTACATTCTTAATTAATATTCTAAGCAAAACCTGGCTTGCTACACTGTTTAATGACTATAACCAACCAACACTAAATCTTCGATATTAACTGCGCCTCGTCTGAAAAGCATGGCTCTAAAAACTTTGCCCACTTCAATATGGTTGGATTATCGTAGCCCACATAAGCATGACTTCCGGTCAAATTGTGATCAAGTCAAGTGCATTGTGCTGCGAAACCAACCACCCATCCCCCCACACCAGGTGTGATGGACTCAGTGAATATAGCCGCTACATTCCTACCGTGGCAAACATAAAATATAAAAAATAAATAAAATAACTGACACCCGAACATACAAATGACCTTAATTTTAACGAGTCAGTCCACCCTGGTGACCGAAAACTCTGATAACTGTCTTAAGCTGACTGTGACTGTTAGCAAGTGCTAATTTATGATACACCTGTGTTCGGCAAGCGACCTTTAAACAAGAAAGCCGACAGTTTTAGTAAATAAAAAATGGCTACACAACGCATCAAACTGTCATGGCTTGTCATGGTTACGCTACTGTATATTTTAATGAAATACTTAGTACTTACTGAACACGCTGCTTGTTATACCCTGTTTCATCGACTTCAGCGGTGGCACGGCGCTGTAACGCCGGCGGTTGTATGATAGTCCACTTCCTGTTAGATTTCACATTAAAAGCCTACCGGCGGAAGTGACAATGTAATGGCGATTTAATGAAGGGAAGGTAACGTGCTACTCAGCGAATTAAACGGGTTTCCTAGTCTGGTCTGCAGGGGCTTTGTCACAAATCATTTTGCTTGCCATAAGAGCAGATATTGAGATCTCATATCTCCCATTAACATATATAAATATATATTTGTTTTCCCCTTTTCATTGCTTTTAGAAATGGAATCATGGACAATATAGAAAATATATACAAAACAAAAATATATAACAAAAAAAACCTCTTCAGTGTCAAAGTGAAAACAGATTTCTACAAATTGATGTAAATTAACTGAATATATATAATGTAAAATAAGTGACTGCATAAGTATTTGCCCCTTAAAGTCAGTATTTAGTAGATGCACCTTTGCCCTCAATACAATCACTGAATCTGTGTGTGTGTGGATAGATCTTAATCAGGCCTGCACATCTGGACACTGCAATTTTACTCCATTCTTCTTTGCAAAACTGCTCAAGCTCTGTGAGGTTGAATGGGGGTCGGGTGTGAACAGCCCTTTTCAAGTCCAGCCACAAATTCTCTATTGGACTGAGGTCTAGGCTTTGACTGGGCCACTCCAGAACATTCACCTTGTTGTCTTTAAACCATTTCTGTGTTGCATTAGCTGTTTGCTTCAGGTCATTGTCCTTCTGGAAAATAAATCTTCTCCCAAGTAGTAGTTGCAGACTGCATCAGGATGTCCTCCAGGATTTCCCTATATTTTGCTTCATTCATTAAACCCTCTCCCCACAGCATGATGCTGCCACCACCATGCTTCACAGGGGGGATGGTATGTTTGTGGTGATGTTCAGTGTTTGGTGTCTGCAAAACATAGCATCTAGTATGATTCATTTTGGTCTCACCAGACCAAAGAAACTTCTTCCAGTTGACCTTGGAGTCTCCCGCATGCCTTTGGGTGAACACTAGTTGAGGTTTAATGGAGGATGTAACTACAGGTGTGTATCTATCGCGAGTCTCGTTGATTTTGTTTGGCACGGCTTCCGTAGTGCAAACGCTGTGAGGGAGACTAGCGTGAACGCGGGAGCATGCCTCCAAACAAATATAGTATAGTGACTCTTTAGGCTAGAAAAATTTACTAAATGACGTTGTTTCGAGTAAACTCTGGATGTCACCACTTCAGGACACTTGGATTGCAGCGGAAGAGCAGTATGGAGGAGCGTTAATGGCGTTTCGGACGCCATTAACGCTCGTTATATGGATTATTGCTGCCGGAGGGTACCCCCGCGGGTCTCCAGCTGCACTTTGAGGAATAAGAAACTACACCGGACTTAGAGTGAACTTTTCCTTTAAAGGTTTCAGTAAAAAGAAAGGAATATTTTTATCATCTCCCTAGTTTGTCAATGGACACACCATAATTAATAACTCATTAAACTGCTAGTATGGATGTACGTTTGATTGTGTGATTTTCTCCCTAAATCTAAATAACCGCAGAGTCTGACACTTAATTGCTCGACAATCTGCTCTAGGATTGTTGGACAAATGAAGACAAGCATACTGTGTATTTAACACTGAAACCATGCTTAACTGTAGCCATCATCCTGGTGTTGTTGTGCTCACATCACACGAGGCACCATAATGTAGTGCTTCATGCAAGAGTTTTGGGTTAAATTTGGCTATCAATAATAATTAATGATTATCAGGGACAATTATTAATTATGATTACTAATAAGATCCAATTTACATTAGATCACCTTGGGGCACCACCCTTGAAGAAGGGAAAATAAAGCCAATTCACCAAATCAGTCTCAGGAAAGGTACTAAACTGTTTGTAACTCTGATTAATAATTAATTTAATAACTACAACCAATATCACCATAACAGCTAGTAATATTCGAAGGATTTTGGAGCTCTTGACAGAGTAGAGGTTGGCAACATTCACTCTTGTACAATATTAAATAGACAACATGTGGGTTAAAAAGTCTTTTATTCAACACAAAGATGAAAACACACTAACTAACATGTACTATATACAGGTGTGTGTGTGTGTATGTGTATGTGTGTGTGTGAGTGTGTGTCTGGCAGAACAAAGAAACAATGGTGGTCACTGATATCACATGTGGGTGTGATATGCTCCAGGCTTAAGGAATGTGTGTGTGTGTGTGTGTGTGTGTGTGTGTGTGTGTGTGTGTGTGTGTGTGACGTGATGCCAGGTTATAGAAGATGGTTTGTTGCATGCAAAGACCCTGAGTCTGTGTGAAGCATCATTCGACTAATGTCAAATTAGCCGTCTAGGAAAGCAAACTACCAATAACCTGACCTGAGATCACAATAACACTCAAACAGTGGACACACATAAATTGAACACATTTGCATTACATCAACCAGAGTTTAAAGTCCTGTGCTTAGCCGTGCTATGCTATGCTATCTAAGCCCAGTTCAACGTTACCAGTCTTTGAAGAAAAGGTGCTGGTGGTTGCAGGAGAACGTTGAGATTCCATTGTTGAATGTTGTTCTTGCTGTGCAAGGACTGATGAAAGTCGGCAGAGGAGGAAACGGTTCGCTCCTTTCCTTTGCAGGGATAGCGGCTCAGTGCTAACTTGCTTGATGTTCCTCAGATTGTGAAGTTAGCTGGCAAGCTTTGCGTCGCAGCTGCTGGTGCTAACTGATCAGGAATACTGGCAGGACCTCGTGTCGCTGCAGTGAGGAGAAGTTCTTTGGGCCTGCTGCAAATGAAGCTTGCAGCTCTCCGCAGCTGTTAGGCCCAGAAGAGATCTTGAGGGCAGGCAGCCCCGTGGGGGGGGGGGAGATGGAGAGGAGCCCTTGAGGATAAGAAGTTGGAGGAGAAGAGAGGCGCGAGGAGAAGAGAGCTTGTGGAGAAGAGAGAGAACAAAGGAAGGCGCTGGAGTTTTGACTCTCTGATCAGAGGGGGGTCTGTCACCCTGACCAATAGTAGCTCAAAGCTGAATTTTGCACCTAGGTGTGAAGAATGGGGAATTCTGGGACACTGAGTTCAGTTCAGAGTCCATTTTGAAATCCACAATGAATGACTTCATCTGTGGGTCCCAACAGTGTTTATGCAAGTATCTGTGCATTCTTAACTAAATTTGTTATTGCTGTTAAACATAAACATAGCATAAACATATAATTGTTCATGTAATGGGTCATATAGTCTTACTACGCCTCCTGCCCCTCTCTCTCTCTTCATAATACCTAACACCCTGTTGATGATACTGCACAAACTAACAAAGTCAAGCCTGTGCTTAATATGCTTAATACGAAGTGACAATAGAGAGGATTTCTTTTCCTCCTTATTCATCCTATCTCACCACCTCTCTCTCCAGAGCTTCCTGAAAATCCTTCTCTCTCCGCTCCTGGTACAGCTGCTTTCTGAACAGGCGTCACAGCCCTGACTGCTGCCAGGAAGAGCAAAGTCTCCAGGCAAGGGCTGACCACTGGAATAAAAAAGATTCTAATCAAACATAATGTCATGTTTCTAATGTATGATTGTAAATATTGCTATAAAACTCCTTAAACTAAATTAAAAAAATACATAATTCTACTTAAATGTTAACATGGAAATGTTTTTTTTCTCTTTCGCCTTGATGAGGAAGCAAAGCCATAAGTAACCAGTTTCTTCCTGTTCATCTCAAACTGGGCTATTTAAGTCTGGACCATCTGCATGGACAAAGTGGACAGACTTTACAATAATAACAGCAAGACAAACAAACTCATGTCACTCATTTGTTTTCTTCTTTGTTTGACATGTGAAACAAATGTGCTGGGAGAAAAGTTTGTTAAACTTTAGTCAAATTAATCAATTTAGAGGGCCATCAGTTGGAATTCCAATTACATCCTGACAGAGAAAGTGACTCAGAAACAAAATCCCCTCTGTGAACAATGACAGGTGTTGAGCAATAACAAACTTGAACTTCTGCTTGCCTAGATTTAAGGTCCATTTTCAGTGAGCATTAGCCTACAAAACACCGTATATCTCATCCTGTCATCAAGGCAAAAAATATAAACGATCAATATTTAATGTGGATCACACCTGAGCTTCTTGTGCTAAGCGTTGCTTCTGATGGTGACGCCTCTCTCGGTTGAGCTGTGAGGTGTACAGAGGAGGCTTGGGAACCTGGACAAGAGTGGCCTGGTTACAAGTCATGATGTCATTGTGCTTCCAGTGGCACACCTGCAGCTGCAACATACACACTTTCCAATTGTTGGTATGAGCTTTACTAATTCCATCATCATTATCTGTGGTTCAAGTGTAGGTTTATCACTCAGTACTGGTCCAGTATTATTATACTGGTTATACTTATTATTATTTTATTTTATCAATTACTGTATACAGATATCTTTCTCTAGGAAATTACAATTTCAAGGCCTTTCGGCATTCTGAGCACAAAGTCATATGAAATATAATGACTAACAGGAATACACTACAAAACTCCACTTGTAGAAAAAGTAAAGAAAAACAACAACACAGTAGTCAATTGATCTTCTACACTCTGTGCTACACTAAAACTTTCAGGGTGATGTTCAGTTGAATAAATAACAATGTGGGATATAACAGTATATTTGAATTTAGATTATTTATATCAAACAGTTTATGATACCATGGAGTTATAAACTATGTTAGTGACAGAGGAGCAGCTTCAGGCTTTACAACTAAATAATACTGTTTGGGGAAACAAAACAACCTTTCCATAGAAGAATGGCACAACACAGGAGGGCCAACTCCTCAGGTCCAGACTCTGCTGTCCACTTACATCTGAAGGAGAAAAATCATTCCTTTGAGGACAACAATGTAAACATCCTGTCCAGAGAAGACAGATGTTTTGAAAGAGGAGTAAAAGAGTCCATCTATGTCAAACTGGAACAACCATCTTTGAACAGAGGAGGTGGTCTACGACATTACCTATCACCCACCTACAATGCAGTTCTGAGTTCCCTCCCTAGACAGCTTGACAACCGTTCACAGCAGAAGTGCATCCCATTTCACCTAAATTGCCAGCGCCGCCCCTCCCTAAACGCAGAACACGCGCTGTGCGTAGGGCCCCATGATCCGTGGGGGGCCCCATTTTGCACAAGGGGGCGCATTCTCTGCAAATGTGCAAAGGATGCGCATCGCTGCCATGAGGCACATAGAGCACCGAGTCAGCCCGAGGCAGGAGAGAAAAAAAAAGAGACGAGTAATCTGACATGGCGCACGTTGCCGCAACGATTGACAGCACGCAGCATCTTACCAATCAGCGGTCAGATGCGCCAACAGGCAGTTGTATGCAGGTGGAGAGATGGCCTCCAAATGGCAATATGAATCGGGAGCAAGCAAAAGAAAGACAAAGTCTAAACAAGAGGAGGCTCGTGCTTCACTTGAAGGTGGGTATGTTGTGGAAATAAAAAAGAAAACTTTGTGGCATAAACACCCCAGCTGCTAGCATGCTAATCATGAGACAGAAGAGAGGATAATTCTGTCTAGATGTGGACTGGAGATTAAATTTTCCAGCGGCCCTGATTATCATTTATTGAATGTCTTGTTAACTGCATCTACATTCACCTCTGTTGAAAAAGGAGCGGTTAATTGACCAGTTGGTGGTCATATGTTGGCTCAGGTTTATAGCCTATCAATCTATGCTATCAGTAGAAGTTTTGGGCTGTTTTTATGGAGGTAAAATGTCGCCATCTCTTGGTGAATTTAATTCATAACAGTATAAGATTAGATAAAATAAGATAAATTAAGATAATCCTTTATTTGACCCACAATGGAGAAATTTAAAGCGTTACAGCAGCAAACAGCAGTGTGAATATAGAACCTAATTACTAAATGTATAAATAAGTACATAAAAATATTTAAATATAGAAATATCATCAAATCAAATCATAATGCATATTATTATTAGTTGTAGTCGTATTTGCATTAATTGCATTTGGCTAGCACCATTCCAGTAACTCTCCCTGTTACAGTTTCTTTCCTTTGCTGAGCAAAAACTGAAGCTCATCAATGGCGCAAGAACGCTTGAGTGGCCTGGATATCATAAGCATCAACTCAGAAGTGGCACAGCAGCTGTCATATGATGACCTCATTGATGACTTTGCATCCAGAAAATGCAGACGTGTGAATCTGTAAAAGGCTTGTTCCATTGTTGAAAGAGTAATTTTGTAATGGGGAGGGGGGGCCTCAAAATAAAATTCTGCTTAGGGCCCCAATTTGGCCAGTAAATTGCATCCACGTTTCACTCACTTGCGTCCTTTCTTGCGTCCTTTCCTTGTGTCTTAGTCCAGCCCCCAAGGATTCAGGGAGAGACCCGAGGAAACCACAGGAGGAGAGAGGACCAAAGAAATCTGTTTGAATACAAGTGAGACGTCCTTTCATCTGCAGCGTCACGTGAAGCAATGTCCGTTTCTGATGACGGCTGTTTTATGACCTCGACAGCCCAACACCGATTTCCTGCGGTGTCCATGGATATGGCCTACCTGTGATCAAATAGTAGTGACAATAGTGATAAAAGCAAACACGTGTCTGCAATTTAAGTGTAATCAGTTCAGACATTTATGTGATTAAATATATAGTGAATATAGTTTAGGCCTACTGTTGTGACCCTGAGTCATGATTGTGTTTTTTTTTTTTTTCATTTGCTGCTGATCTTAATCTCCTCCTCAGTGTTGTGTGTGAGCAGTCTCTGTGTGATTGTGTGTGTTTCTGATTGAGAGCAGGTTGGACCTGCTGATTGGCTTGCTCAGCTTGATTGCTGACATGGGATTGGTCAGAGGGAGGAGAGCAGCCCTTTTTAAACCACCAGCTTACTGCAATCTCCCTTTCCACCAATCTTCCACTTCCAACATGGACCAGTGTCTGGTTTGACCAGTGTTTTGTTTGTGACCTAAACCAGTTGTAAGTAACTCAGCTGCACTACAATCTGGCATTTCAGGGTGAAAACTGGCTTATGTCAATTTTGAGCGTTTCAGAGCAAGAGAAGCCTCTTTTTGCACTGTACAGTAGCATAAGCTGCATTTGACTGAAAAAAGGTTTTTCAAGCAAGTGGCCTGAACTGGTTGAATTTGGATCCATTTCATGACAAACAAGGTTTTACCTGTCCTTTAATTCATTAAGGGTGAAAACTGGCTTATGTCAATTTTGAGCGTTTCAGAGCAAGAGAAGTCTCTTTTTGCACTGTACAGTAGCATTAGCTGTATTTGACTGAAAAAAAGGTTTTTAAAGCAAGTTTCCTGGCCTGAATGTTGAATTTGGATCAATTTCATGACAAACAAGGTTTTACCTGTCCTTTAATTCATTAAGGGTGAAAACTGGCTTATGTCAATTTTGAGTGAGAAGTCTCTTTTTGCACTGTACAGTAGCATAAGCTGTATTTGACTGAAAAAAGGTTTTTCAAGCAAGTTTCCTGGCATGAACTGGTTGAATTTGGATCTTTCATTGCAAACAAGGTTTTACCTGTCCTTTAATTCATTAAGGGTGAAAACTGGCTTATGTCAATTTTGAGCGTTTCAGAGCAAGAGAAGTCTCTTTTTGCACTGTACAGTAGCATAAGCTGCATTTGACTGAAAAAAGGTTTTTCAAGCAAGTTTCCTGGCATGAACTGGTTGAATTTGGATCTTTCATTGCAAACAAGGTTTTACCTGTCCTTTAATTCATTAAGGGTGAAAACTGGCTTATGTCAATTTTGAGTGTTTCAGAGCGAGAGAAGTCTTTTTCCACTGTTCAGTAGCATAAGCTGCATTGGACTGAAAAAAGGTTTTTCAAGCAAGTTTCCTGGCATGAACTGGTTGAATTTGGATCTTTCATTGCAAACAAGGTTTTACCTGTCCTTTAATTCATTAAGGGTGAAAACAGGCTTATGTCAATTTTGAGTGATTCAGAGCGAGAGAAGTCTCTTTTTGCACTGTACAGTAGCATAAGCTGTATTTGACTGAAAAAAAGGTTTTTCAAGCAAGTTTCCTGGCCTGAATGTTGAATTTGGATCAATTTCATGACAAACAAGGTTTTACCTGTCCTTTAATTCATTAAGGGTGAAAACTGGCTTATGTCAATTTTGAGTGAGAAGTCTCTTTTTGCACTGTACAGTAGCATAAGCTGTATTTGACTGAAAAAAGGTTTTTCAAGCAAGTTTCCTGGCATGAACTGGTTGAATTTGGATCTTTCATTGCAAACAAGGTTTTACCTGTCCTTTAATTCATTAAGGGTGAAAACTGGCTTATGTCAATTTTGAGTGTTTCAGAGCGAGAGAAGTCTTTTTCCACTGTTCAGTAGCATAAGCTGCATTGGACTGAAAAAAGGTTTTTCAAGCAAGTTTCCTGGCATGAACTGGTTGAATTTGGATCTTTCATTGCAAACAAGGTTTTACCTGTCCTTTAATTCATTAAGGGTGAAAACAGGCTTATGTCAATTTTGAGTGATTCAGAGCGAGAGAAGTCTCTTTTTGCACTGTACAGTAGCATAAGCTGTATTTGACTGAAAAAAAGGTTTTTCAAGCAAGTTTCCTGGCCTGAATGTTGAATTTGGATCAATTTCATGACAAACAAGGTTTTACCTGTCCTTTAATTCATTAAGGGTGAAAACTGGCTTATGTCAATTTTGAGTGAGAAGTCTCTTTTTGCACTGTACAGTAGCATAAGCTGTATTTGACTGAAAAAAGGTTTTTCAAGGTTTTTCAAGGTGTTTCATAGCCTGAACTGGTTGAATTTGGTTTTACCTGTCCTTTTTAATTCATTAATAGACTACTTGTGTGTTAGCATAGTAGGAGGGAGAAGCCTTTTTCTTTGGATAACCCATTTTTCTTCTGTTT
This sequence comes from Pagrus pagrus, assembly GCF_965226575.1. NCBI lineage: Eukaryota > Metazoa > Chordata > Actinopteri > Spariformes > Sparidae > Pagrus > Pagrus pagrus. The sequence goes on from NW_028175408.1 coordinate 285,403, forward strand.
ATACTGATTTAGGAGTGAGGGAAGATTTTGTCTTTATATTTTTGATTTGAGGCAGGAAGTTCGGGTAAACGGATTTTGTTTGTTGTGTTAGCCTTGTTCTCCCTCTGAAGCAAAATAAATGCTTCTTTAATGTGACTCCTCTGTGACACTGACTTTTGGAGTGAAAAGAATGGGTAGATTCCCATCCAGTTATGTCCTGGGTTCCCCTAGACCAGGGGCATAACATTGCACTTGGAAATCAACTTGATTCAGGGATGGCTTAAAATATGATTTATTTTCCAGTTAGTACTTTGCATTATTTCAGCTACTGTCCTACATTACAATCCTGTTCTTTATACCCGTTTTTAAAAATCTTTGAAAAGACGACAAAGTTTTGCTTGACTGTTGTGCTTGCTGTGTATTTTGTGCTGCAGTCTGCATATTGTGTGCTATGTGCTGTGGGCTGTGTATTTTGTGCTGTGGACTTGTTTAAACAGCACCTGTGATTTTCTGTCTGTTACCTGTTTAACAAACAGCTGCACATGAAGAACAAGCTGCAGTCTGTGTTTATGCTGTGTATTTCGTAATGTGGTCCGCGTACTGTGTATTTTGTGCTGTGATCTGCGTGCTGTGTACTCTTACTGTATATTTGTACTTTGGTCTGTCTACTGTGGTCCCTGTTCGTGTATTTCGTGCTGTGGACTGTGTACTCGGTACTGTGTATTCGATATTCATACTGTGTACTAGTTCTTTGGTCTGTGTACTCGGTATTTGTACCGTGTACTTGTTCTGTGGTCTGAGGTATGTACACTGTGGTATGCGGTGTACTGTTTACTGTGGTTGGTGTACTCTTACTGCGATTTGGTGTTTGTACCCGTGTACTCGGTCTGTGTAGTCATACTGTGGCCTGTGCATTTTTATTGTGGTAAGTATACTATGTTCTGTGGTATATAGACTGCATGTACTGTGGTCTGTGTACTCCTACTATGGTCTGCGTGTATGCTGTGTACTCGTACTGTGGTCTGTATGTATGCTGTGTACTCTTACTGTGTATTCCAGAGGCTCCGAGCCTTTGCCGCTGGCCTCCAGTGGGTTCCTGCCGGTTTCGAGAGGGTCCGCGCCTTCGCTGCCGGCTTCCAGAGGATTCGATCCTTTTTACTGTGGTATGTATACTATGTTCCGTGGCATGTATACTGTATGTGGACTGCATGTACTGTGGTCTGTGTACTCGTACTGTGGTCTGTATGTATGCTGTATACTCGTACTGTGCTCTGCATGTATGCTGTGAACTCATACTGTGGTCTGTGAACTTGGTATTGTGTATTTGCACTGTGTACTCAGCATTCGTTCTATGCATTTCCTGCTGTGTATTTTGTGCTGTGGACTCGTACTTTGGTCTGTGCACTCGTACTGTGTATTTGTTGTTTGTACCGTGGTCTGCGTGTTGTCTCCTCTGTATTCGTACTGTATACTTGTTCTGCGATCTGTGTACTCATACTGTGGTCTGTATGTATGCTGTGTACTCATACTGTGTATTCCAGAGGTTCCGAGCCTTCCCAGCTGGCCTCCAGTGGGTTCCTGCCGGTTTCGAGAGGGTCCGCGCCTTCGCTGCCGGCTTCCAGAGGATTCGATCCTTTTTACTGTGGTATGTATACTATGTTCCGTGGTATGTATACTGTGGTATGTGGGCTGCATGTACTGTGGTCTGTGTACTCGTACTGTGGTCTGTATGTATGCTGTATACTCGTACTGTGCTCTGCATGTATGCTGTGAACTCATACTGTGGTCTGTGAACTTGGTATTGTGTATTTGCACTGTGTACTCAGCATTTGTTCTATGCATTTCCTGCTGTGTATTTTGTGCTGTGGACTCGTACTTTGGTCTGTGCACTCGTACTGTGTATTTGTTGTTTGTACTGTGGTCTGCGTGTTGTCTCCTCTGTATTCGTACTGTATACTTGTTCTGTGATCTGTGTACTCATACTGTGGTCTGTATGTATGCTGTGTACTCATACTGTGTATTCCAGAGGTTCCGAGCCTTCCCAGCTGGCCTCCAGTGGGTTCCTGCCGGTTTCGCCGCCGGCTTCCAGAGGATTCAATCCTTTTTACTGTGGTATGTATACTATGTTCCGTGGTATGTATACTGTGGTATGTAGACTGCATGTACTGTGGTCTGTGTACTCGTACTGTGGTCTGTATGTATGATTTTACTCGTACTGTGCTCTGCATGTATGCTGTGAACTCATACTGTGGTCTGTGAACTTGGTATTGTGTATTTGCACTGTGTACTCAGCATTCGTTCTATGCATTTCCTGCTGTGTATTTTGTGCTGTGGACTCGTACTGTGTATTTGTTGTTTGTACCGTGGTCTGCGTGTTGTCTCCTCTGTATTCGTACTGTATACTTGTTCTGTGATCTGTGTACTCATACTGTGGTCTGTATTTATGCTGTGTACTCATACTGTGTATTCCAGAGGTTCCGAGCCTTCCCAGCTGGCCTCCAGTGGGTTCCTGCCGGTTTCGAGAGGGTCCGCGCCTTCGCTGCCGGCTTCCAGAGGATTCGATCCTTTTTACTGTGGTATGTATACTATGTTCCGTGGTATGTATACTGTAGTATGTCGGCTGCATGTACTGTGGTCTGTGTACTCGTACTGTGGTCTGTATGTATGCTGTATACTCGTACTGTGCTCTGCATGTATGCTGTGAACTCATACTGTGGTCTGTGAACTTGGTATTGTGTATTTGCACTGTGTACTCGGCATTTGTTCTATGCATTTCCTGCTGTGTATTTTGTGCTGTGTACTCGTACTGTGGTCTGTATGTATGCTGTGTACTCTTACTGTGTATTCCAGAGGCTCCGAGCCTTTGCCGCTGGCCTCCAGTGGGTTCCTGCCGGTTTCGAGAGGGTCCGCGCCTTCGCTGCCGGCTTCCAGAGGATTCGATCCTTTTTACTGTGGTATGTATACTATGTTCCGTGGCATGTATACTGTATGTGGACTGCATGTACTGTGGTCTGTGTACTCGTACTGTGGTCTGTATGTATGCTGTATACTCGTACTGTGCTCTGCATGTATGCTGTGAACTCATACTGTGGTCTGTGAACTTGGTATTGTGTATTTGCACTGTGTACTCAGCATTCGTTCTATGCATTTCCTGCTGTGTATTTTGTGCTGTGGACTCGTACTGTGTATTTGTTGTTTGTACCGTGGTCTGCGTGTTGTCTCCTCTGTATTCGTACTGTATACTTGTTCTGCGATCTGTGTACTCATACTGTGGTCTGTATGTATGCTGTGTACTCATACTGTGTATTCCAGAGGTTCCGAGCCTTCCCAGCTGGCCTCCAGTGGGTTCCTGCCGGTTTCGAGAGGGTCCGCGCCTTCGCTGCCGGCTTCCAGAGGATTCGATCCTTTTTACTGTGGTATGTATACTATGTTCCGTGGTATGTATACTGTAGTATGTCGGCTGCATGTACTGTGGTCTGTGTACTCGTACTGTGGTCTGTATGTATGCTGTATACTCGTACTGTGCTCTGCATGTATGCTGTGAACTCATACTGTGGTCTGTGAACTTGGTATTGTGTATTTGCACTGTGTACTCGGCATTTGTTCTATGCATTTCCTGCTGTGTATTTTGTGCTGTGTACTCGTACTGTGGTCTGTATGTATGCTGTGTACTCTTACTGTGTATTCCAGAGGCTCCGAGCCTTTGCCGCTGGCCTCCAGTGGGTTCCTGCCGGTTTCGAGAGGGTCCGCGCCTTCGCTGCCGGCTTCCAGAGGATTCGATCCTTTTTACTGTGGTATGTATACTATGTTCCGTGGCATGTATACTGTATGTGGACTGCATGTACTGTGGTCTGTGTACTCGTACTGTGGTCTGTATGTATGCTGTATACTCGTACTGTGCTCTGCATGTATGCTGTGAACTCATACTGTGGTCTGTGAACTTGGTATTGTGTATTTGCACTGTGTACTCAGCATTCGTTCTATGCATTTCCTGCTGTGTATTTTGTGCTGTGGACTCGTACTGTGTATTTGTTGTTTGTACCGTGGTCTGCGTGTTGTCTCCTCTGTATTCGTACTGTATACTTGTTCTGCGATCTGTGTACTCATACTGTGGTCTGTATGTATGCTGTGTACTCATACTGTGTATTCCAGAGGTTCCGAGCCTTCCCAGCTGGCCTCCAGTGGGTTCCTGCCGGTTTCGAGAGGGTCCGCGCCTTCGCTGCCGGCTTCCAGAGGATTCGATCCTTTTTACTGTGGTATGTATACTATGTTCCGTGGTATGTATACTGTGGTATGTGGGCTGCATGTACTGTGGTCTGTGTACTCGTACTGTGGTCTGTATGTATGCTGTATACTCGTACTGTGCTCTGCATGTATGCTATGAACTCATACTGTGGTCTGTGAACTTGGTATTGTGTATTTGCACTGTGTACTCAGCATTTGTTCTATGCATTTCCTGCTGTGTATTTTGTGCTGTGGACTCGTACTTTGGTCTGTGCACTCGTACTGTGTATTTGTTGTTTGTACCGTGGTCTGCGTGTTGTCTCCTCTGTATTCGTACTGTATACTTGTTCTGTGATCTGTGTACTCATACTGTGGTCTGTATGTATGCTGTGTACTCATACTGTGTATTCCAGAGGTTCCGAGCCTTCCCAGCTGGCCTCCAGTGGGTTCCTGACGGTTTCGCCGCCGGCTTCCAGAGGGTCCGCGCCTTCGCTGCCGGCTTCCAGAGGATTCGATCCTTTTTACTGTGGTATGTATACTATGTTCTGTGGTATGTATACTGTGGTATGTAGACTGCATGTACTGTGGTCTGTGTACTCGTACTGTGGTCTGTATGTATGCTGTATACTCGTACTGTGCTCTGCATGTATGCTGTGAACTCATACTGTGGTCTGTGAACTTGGTATTGTGTATTTGCACTGTGTACTCAGCATTCGTTCTATGCATTTCCTGCTGTGTATTTTGTGCTGTGGACTCGTACTGTGTATTTGTTGTTTGTACCGTGGTCTGCGTGTTGTCTCCTCTGTATTCGTACTGTATACTTGTTCTGTGATCTGTGTACTCATACTGTGGTCTGTATTTATGCTGTGTACTCATACTGTGTATTCCAGAGGTTCCGAGCCTTCCCAGCTGGCCTCCAGTGGGTTCCTGCCGGTTTCGCCGCCGGCTTCCAGAGGGTCCGCGCCTTCGCTGCGGGCTTCCAGAGGATTCAATCCTTTTTACTGTGGTATGTATACTATGTTCCGTGGTATGTATACTGTGGTATGTGGACTGCATGTACTGTGGTCTGTGTACTCGTACTGTGGTCTGTATGTATGCTATGTACTTGTTGTATCTACTCTGGTTAAAGGAATCACGCCTCTTACTGATGTCCACAACCAATTTATTTTCTCTTTGAAAGTTACGGAGCACTGTGAAAACTGCAACAAAACACATTTTACATACATCACTTTCAGAAATTATTTTCCCAAACAAAACGTACACAAATGTATAGAATAATTACCGTGTGCACCTGATTAGCCAGTAGTAGACAGTTTTCTCTCGTCTTTCTCTCTTCCCCAATTCTCACTCACAACTTCCAGCTCACATCTTATGTTAGTCCGACAGGAAGTAATCTCTCACCACTATTTTAACTTAAACATTTCATACATTTCAAGTCTGACAGCAGAACCATGAATTAAACTGCATTTAGGTTTCATCATATAATAATAATAATAATAATAATAATAATAATAATAATAATAATAATAATAATAATAATTATTCAGAAGTCAAATGTGATATCAACCCAACTTCGGTGTTGCCATGGTAACACATAGATGCTATGGCGAGCGTCAGCTACACTCCCACCAAATTACCTTTGATTAGCACAAATGGAGATGTGAAATACACTTACACTCTTCATTAGATGATTAATGGTGATTTCTGAGTACTGTTCTGTTGTGTCCTTTAAAGGTGACTAAATGGTCTAAATGAAATGATAGTAACATGCTTTGGTCGAAAAAAACGTAGGATTAAGCACAGCAGGGTTCTTTACACACCAGTTTCACAGGCCTGCTCTAAGCGGCCGGTTTGAGTGCCTTTCCCTACTGCATGCGCCTCCCACCTCTTCCTGCCAGGAGGAAGACGTGAGGATGGCATCGCATGACCATGGCAACGGGCAATACACAACGCAAAGCAACTTTTCTGTGTCCGTGCCTGCATATAACTGATAGTAGCACAGCAGACATGTAGCAGGTAACCCCTGTCTCCGGCTCCAAAACAAAGTAGTGATTGCTTTACTGCAGATAACGTTTTGGTGCTCTCAGGTCTGGTCTCTCATGCCAGCAGCTAAGATTACACACTATGCCAATTACCTTACAAGTAAGCTAGTAAGGTAGCTGGCATAGTGTGGGAGGAGATACCCAGCGCGAGGGCTGGAGTATTCAAATCAGTCCGGGTCGTTTAGAGACTCAATTCCTGACTCCGATAGGAAGGTAGGAAGGTCCGGTCCGGGCATGTAGGTTCACCAGAACCCACACGCCTTGTTGAGAACAGTCTGTCAATCGCATTCAGTGACCAGCTTAGCAACTCCATCATGGACCAATTGATTCTCCTTAGTGTCTCGATTTACAGGAGTCAGCTGAGTTCTTCACACAAGTTGACATTTGTGCTTTTCAATGTCAGCTATTGTTTGGGTACAATTGGTTTATTAAATCATATAATTTGAGTATTTTTGATTTGATAAATAATTGATTTGTATGTTCCCTGTAATTGGCATAATGTAGAATTCTCAAAGCTCTTTTTTGGAGTATTAGCAGGGCATGTGTGTTGCCTTTATAAGTGTGTCCCCAAACCTCTGTACAGTATTGTAGGTGTGGAGAGACTAGTGCGCAATACAACAGATAAAGTGCTTTCTGATTTAGTAGTTTTTGTGCCTTCCAAAGTATGGACACACTCCTGGCCAGCTTACTTTTTAAGTGTCTTATGTATGGCTTCCAACTTAACATGTCATCGATAATCACTCCCAGCACTTTGTTCTCACTAACCCTTTCAATATTCACTCCATTAACTTGAATGTTAATACTCTTCTTGTAGCCTTTTTTCCCATACAGCATGTATTTAGTTTTCTCTAGATTTAGTGATAGTTTATTTATATCAAACCACATATGAAGCTTGGCCATTTCATTATTGACTGTTTCCACTAATTGGTTCAAGTCATCCCCAGAACAGAAAATATTAGTATCACCTACGAATAATATTAATTTCAGAATATTGGATACTTTGCATATGTCATTTATATATAGTATAAACAGCTTTGGACCCATAACTGACCCCTGTGGGACCCCACAAACTATGTCCAAGCAAGTTATTGTGTTATCACCCATTTTAACATATTGGGATCTCTTGTGTAGGTAGCTCTTGACCCATTCCAGTACTATACCTCTAATACCATATCTCTCCAGTTTAGCTATCAAAATATCATGGTTAATGTTGTCAAATGCTTTTTTCAGATCTATGAAAATTCCTATTGAATGTAGTTTTTGGTCAGCAGCATCAGTAATGATTTCCACAGACTCGGTTAAAGCTAGAGCAGTCGAGTGGTTTCTTCTGAATCCATATTGGCTATCGTATAGCAGATTGTGTTTGTTGATGTAGTTGTCTAGCCTATTGTTAAATAGTTTCTCTAGAGTTTTTGACAGTTGTGGCAGTATTGAGACTGGTCTGTAATTAGTAATTTCGTGTATGTCACCTTTCTTGAACAGTGGCACAACTTTTGCAACTTCATTTTGGTGGGAAATGTCCCAGTTTGAAATGACAGGTTGCAGATGTGTTAGAGGTGAAATGATTCCATCTAATACTTTCTTAATTAGCTTCATGTCGAGGTCATTGACATCAGTGGATGTTTTTGCTACGCATTTGTTGACCAGGTGTCTAATCTCTATGTCCTTCACTGGTGTGAGAAACATTGTGCTGGGATTTCTGCCTCTGTCCTTATCAAAGTGGTCCCAGTGTAGGGATGAGTCAGGAATGTCCTTGGCTAGATCTGGCCCCACATTAACAAAGAAGTTGTTGAATCTTTCTGCTATGATTCTCATGTTATCTTCCTTCATGGTATTATCCTTGAAGTAGGGAGGGTAGCTAGGTTTTGTATTTTTATTCTTGATCACATCGTTTAGAGTATCCCATAGTTTTTTGGTATAGTTCCTGTTTTCTGCTAGTAGATTACTGTAGTATTCTTTCTTGTGATCATTTAGGATGCCATTTAGTTTGTTTCTATATCGTTTGTATCTCGTTTCTGACTGGTCCGTCCTTAATTTTATGTACTGTCCGTACAGGGTGTTTTTCTTCCTGCAGGCATTTAGCAATGTTTGTTAGCCATGGTTTCCCCTCCTTATTTTGATTTGTCTTTTTTTCACAGGACAGTGTCTGTTATACAGCGTTTTAAATACTTGCAAAAAGGAATCATATGCACCATTCACATCTGTTTCATTGTAAACATTGTTCCAGTTTTGCCTCAGTAGTTCATTTTTCAGTGTATTCATTCCTTCTTCAGTCCTGACCCTTCTATATGTGTTTTTGTTCAGTGTCTGTCTCAGTGTGTTTCCAGTCATAGATGGCAAAGATTGGTAGGTGGTCACTTGTATCATTTATCAGTAGTCCTCTTATTATTTCATTCCCTATAATATAATATAATATAATATAATATAATATAATATAATATAATATTAGTGAAAATATTATCGATTAGAGTAGCACTGTGTGTTGTGATCCTGCTTGGTCGTGTAATGAGAGGTTGTAAGCCCATCGTATACATCATATTAGTGAACTCATCAATCACTGTATTTTGTTTTGGGTTGAGTAAGTAAATATTTACATCACCACAGATAAAAACCCTCTTTTGGCTAGTTTCTGAGATTATTCCTCCCACACATTCATTGATATCTTCTATTTTTGAATCTGCTTACCACTATATTTCTACCTTTTGTCACAGATTTCAATTGTCACACATTCCATTAAGTGCTCAACAGCTTTAGACATATTTTGTACAGTCTCATACTTGATGTTATTGTCAATGAACAGGGCCACTCCTCCTCCACCTTTGTTTCTTCTGTTAACACAAACAAGTTTATATCCATCCAGGCAAAAATCTGTGCCTTCGTCTTCATTAATCCATGTTTCCGACACCGCAATGATGAAAGGATTTTTGAAGTGATGTTAGGTATTCCTTGATGTGGTTGAAGTTGGTCTATAGACTCCTGCTATTAAAGTGAATTAGACAGTTTCCCATCCATCTCAATGCTCTCGTTGTATTGATCTTCAGTGTAGCACTGGCATTTCTCAGTCATGTTAAAGTAGAAGTGATTATCCGGGTCAATTCCTTCATTCGGGTCTGTTAAGGTGTGGTTCACATGTTGATTTGTAATCAGCTCCTCACTTTCATGCTCAGCAATCCTCTCTGATATTTCCATCATCTTTTTAGTCTGTGTAAAAACCCTTGACCTTTGCTGTGCTGTAGTTATGGAGTGTTCGTGAGCCATACCTTAATTGTTGAATTTCTCCAGTTCGTCCTCACTCCTGATTTGTATTATTATGACTTCTTCTGCTGAAGATCCATTTGTTTTGATGTGGATTCTGCAGTTTGCCGTCCAGGTGTGGTGAATCTTGCCCCCTTTCTTCAGTTGGCGAGCTTTTCTGGCGATGTCAGCATTCTTTTTGATGAGATTCTCGTTGATGTAGACATCCGAGCCTTTGAGCTTCCTGCCCTGCTTCAGCAGTGCTGTCTTGTATTTTCTATTGGTGAATCTCAGCACGACAGCTCGCGTTCCAGACTCTTTCCTCCGGGGTAAGAGGTGACATACTTCCACATTGTTGAAATCCACATCGATGTCTTTGTCAGCCAGGAACTCAGACACCTGCTTCTCCACAGATTTGGTATCCGATTCATCAGGCTCCGACGACCGGTTGGCCGCAGCCGCAGCCGCCCTTGCGTATGTCTGATGCTTAATTTTGAGGCCAGTCACAATCACCTCATTGAGTCTTCCCTGCTGTTCCAGCTCCTCCACTCTGTTCCCCAGCTCCTTTAGCAGCTGGTCTTTTTTTGCATTCTCTTCCTGGAGCTGTTTGATTTCAGCTATCACCTTTTGGAGAGGTTCCATCTTCTTCATGATTTCGGTCATGCTTTCCTTAAGCTCCTCTCTCATCGCCGCCAGTCTTTCATTCATAGCGTCCAACATTGACTCAGCTTCGGCGCTATTCTCCGACCTGGTGTTTGTTCTAGGTTTCCCCATTTCCTCTCACTTGTCTTTTTCTCCTTTTTTCACTTTCCTTGTAGTGCAAGTTATCTCAAACTTGGCTCTGCTGCGCTCTGTTGCTGCTTGCAGCTCAGCCGCTTCAAGGGGACGTCCCTTGAAGCGGCTAATGACCACTTTTAGCTTAAAGGAGACATTTAATCAATGACTAATCTTTCCCCCTTTTAGCTTCTGAATGGGTCTTTGAACGATGGATGGCTGGTTGAGGCGTTCACCCCCTTTTCCTAACTTTCGTTCTCCAACTTGCACTGTCACTTTTTGTACCAGTCCACCATCATCTTCACGTGCTTCAACAACCTTAGCAATTTTCGATTCATTGCGAGGGACGTCCTCTTCTTTGATGATTACAATATCACCCACATCCATGTTACGGCTTGGCGCATGCCATCGCTGTCATAGAGCAATGTTTGATAGGTATTCCTTCCTCAATCCGTGCCAAAATTGCTCTGACAGGTATCGAACCCTTCTCCACCGTTTTTTTAGTGTACAGGTCTTCCTTGATGAACTTTCCCGATGGAGGGAGTGGAACAGAAGATTTCATTGTGATCAAGCGATTTGGCGTGAGTGGCTCCAAACTTGTGGGATCACTGATGTTGTCGACAGTGAGTGGGCGGTTGTTTACAATGGACATAGCTTCATAAAGGAATGTCCTTAAGGATGTATCGTCCACCCTTCCAGCACTGCTGGCAAGGACTGTGCTCAGTACACTTCTCGCTGTCCTGATTTGGCGCTCCCAGGCGCCTCCAGCATGACTTGAGTGCGGCGTATTCATCTGGAAGTCACACTGATTGTCTGCCAGGTATGCAGCCACTCTTTCCTTATTGCGTTCTTTCAGAGCCTTTGCCATTTCCTTTCTTGCTCCCACGAAATTAGTGCCCTGGTCCGATCTAATGTGTCTAACAGTTCCACGGATAGCGACAAAGCATCGGAAGGCATTGATGAACGCATCGGTCGTCATATCCTCCAACATTTCTATATGCACTGCTCTGGAACAAAGACATGTGAAGAGGAGGCCGTACCGTTTTTGTTCCTAACGACCTTGCTTGGTATGGAAGTGACCGAAGCAGTCCATGCCACAGTAAGTGAATGGTGGTGTAGGATCAACACGGTCACTCGGTAAGTCCACCATCCGTTGTTCCTCTGGCGGTGCAAGCACCCTCCTGCACCATACACACTGCCTGATGTATTAGGCTACAGCTTTACTTCCACGCACTATCCAGTAACCGTTGGCTCTTAATCCATTGAGAGTTTGTCCTCTGCCTTGGTGTTGTATTTTATCATGATGATGTGCAATGATGAGGTTTGTGACAGCGCCATCTTTAGGAAGGATTACTGGGTGTCTCAACTCAAAAGGCGCAGATGCCTTTCTCAGTCTTCCTCCCACTCTCATTATACCATCTTGGAGAAACGGGTCAAGCTGAGTTGGTGGTTGCAAGGCAGCTTTCCTGATTTCTCACTGAGCATGTCCAACTCCTCTTGGAAGGCATCTTGTTGCGCAAGCTTAATGAGTCAGTGCGGCTTGCCTTCTCTCTTCCACCTTTTTAAAGGTTCCGTGGTCTTGATTCTCTTAGCCAACCGCTAGATACAAGCAATGACATTGAGCGCTGTGGTCCATCTTGAGAACCTTGACAGGTGTCCTTGGATGTCAAACTGCCTTATAGCCTCAGTTTTCAGCACCTGTGTAATCCTCACCTCCGGATCTCCCACCAACAGCTCTGATGTGACCTGGTTTGTGGTTATCTCTCTCCCATAAAATCTTAGGACCAGAGAGCCAATTTGAGTTGATGAGGTCGGCCACCTTGAGGCCTCTGGAGGGGTCGTCAGCCGGATTCTCTCCTGTGTCGACGTAGTGCCACTGTCTTGTTAGTGGTTTCTCGAATTCTCTGGACACGGTTCGCAACAAAAGCATGAAACCTTTGTGCTTCATTGATGTAGCCAAGAACCACTTGAGAATCTGTCCAATAATATTCCTCATCGATCGTGAGCTCCAGCTCCTCCCTTAACATGTTGCTTACGGCTGCTGAGGTTACTGCGGCAGTTAGCTCCAACCTTGGTATTGTGACTATTTTGGTTGGCGCGACTCTCGCTTTACCCATGACCAAGGAGCAGTGCACTTTCTCTTTGCTCAATAACCTGATGTAAGAGCACTGGCTATATCCTTGACTGCTCGCATCAGAAAAATTATGCAGTTCAACTCTCTGGACCTCACCAAAGCTATCAGGTATGAAGCATCTTGGAATCTTGATCTTCTCAAGGTTTTCCAAATCCTTCATCCAGTAGTGGTTCGTCCCACCCCATACCTCTCTGACACATCTCCTGCAGTACTTTTTTTTCTTCAAGGATAAATGGAGCTAGAAACCCCAAAGGGTTGTATAAAGAGGCCACGATTGAAAGAATCCCTCGTCATGTCGCTGATTTCTCATCAAGTATCACCTTAAAGGAGAAGCTGTCGCTTTCAATGTTCCATCTTACACCTAGCACTCTTTGCACTGGTAAGTCATCATGGTTGAGATCAACATTTTTTATCTCCACAGCGCGTTCTGCAATGTCAATGGAATCTAGTACCTCTCGGCTATTTGAAAGGAATTGTGAAGGTGCAACTGTCCTTTAGCACACACAACTTGGGCTTCCTTCACTAACTCAATTGCCTCACCAACCGATTTCACGCTTATGAGGCCATCATCGACGTAGAAATGCTTCCTGATGAAGCTAGCTGCAAGGGGCACTCTTTCTCATTTTGACTAGCGAGGTGTTTCATGCCATAATTGGCGCATCCAGGGGAAGATGATGCTCCAAACAGGTGCACCTTCATACGGTATTCTGTGGGTTCTGAGTTTGTATCCCCGTTTTCCCACCAGAGAAACCGCAAATAGTCTATCTTCTTTGCTGACATGAAACCTGTGGAACATTTTTTCCACATCGCACATGACTGCAATGGGATGTTTACGGAAACGGCACAGTACAGCTGTGAGACCGTTTGTAAGATCGGGTCCTGTTAGCAGATAATCATTTGATGAGGTGCCTTTGTACTTTGCAGAGCAGTCGAAAAAACAACCCGAAACTTGTCTGGTTTCCTGGGGTGGTAAACCCCTTGATGGGAGATGGGGGATAAATTAGTCAATTTTAGGCATTTGGCCGCGTCATCCTCCAGCGCCTTTCTTTTTCTTCTCTCTCTCCCTCTCGGCACTGCCTTTCCTCTTTTTTTTTTACCCGGGTTAGGGTCCATCATCGACGAAGCCTCATCTCCTCTCCCGGTCCACTCGCTACACACACACACACACCGCAGCAGGTACCAGAGAGAGAGATGCAGGCCAGCAGGCCAATCATAGGCCGGCGCCTCGGGAATACTCCCGGTTCTCCCTATGGCCAGTCCGGGCCTGTTCCACACATGGCTCTGTTTCTACAGTCTTTAGAATTGTGACCTTTTCTCAGACACACAAAACAGTTTATTTTCATGTATAATTTTTTTTCTTTTCCTGCAGACATTTGTTAGCTTTTTGCATCTATGTATGGAGTGGTTTTCTCCACAGCAAATACACTTGCTTATGTTTGAGTTTTGTAGCGGTGTGCTCCATTGCTTTGATTTTCCAGCATCTTTCAACCGGATTTCATTAAGGTCTGGTTTGGATGTGGAGCTCGATGAAACTGGGGCCTTCACATTTGTTTCAAACGTATTCGCTTTTGAGCGCTTCATCTCTCTTGCTGGTGTCTCTGCAGAGTGCCTTTAAGCATGTAAGGATGACACTGGATTACATGCAATATGTGCCTCTTTAGCGACAAATGAAGCAAACTCATGAAAGCTTGGATAGTCACGGCCTTGATCCAGCTGCTCTGTGACGCAATTCCACCTGGATGTCACCCATTCAGGAAGCTTGACCAGCACTTTCTGGTTCTCCTCGCAGTCGTTCAGAACCTGTAAACTCTTCATGGGACATGGCATTACTACATGTTTGGAGAAAATCACAGAATTCTCTCAGCTTGACACTCTTTTTCCACCGATCCTTGGCTTCTCTCTGAAAGCCCGTTGCACTGCAAAGGAATGGCCATATCTGGCGTTCGACCTATTCCATGCTTGTTGATAGGCTTCTTCGTCTTTTCTGTAGAAGCTGCCCTCAAGAAAAGATTTAGCTTCCCCTGCTATGTACTTTTGCAGGTAGAACAGCCTATCTGCAGGATTAGAGCATCGTCTTTCTATAAGAGCTTTAAAGCTTGTACTCCATTCTGTGAACTTCAAAGGATCACCTGAGAATACGGTAGGTTCTGGGGTTGGAAGGCGAGTGAGAGCTAATGACTCTTGTAATGCCTGGACTAGGGATGTCTCATTTTTTTTTACAGCTTGCTGTTCTTGGCCTGGGATGGAGTGAGTGAGTGGGTTCGTATCATTAACTTTGCTGCATACAGGACTGCATGATCCATCCTTTCCTTTTGTCTCTTCTTCAGTGTAAACATTTAGTTTGCTTGAATAACATCAATGTCTCTCTGATTTTCACTTTTTTCACCTGCCTCAATGGCAGCTTCCATATCAATTTCAGCTCTCTTTGCAGCCAACTGAGCAGCTGTTTCTGCCCTCTTAGCCGAAATGCTAGGTGACTCTGAGAGATGGTCAGAATGGTGGCAGCTGCGTGCAGTAACTCTGGAGGCTGCGGATCCATATATGGACCTAGCATAGTCGTTATCAAGTAGCATGCGTAACCTTGATCTTTCTGCCTGAGCATCAAACTCATCTCCTCCTCCAGTGAGGCGTACTCATTAATTGCGGTAAGTCTGCTGTCACAGCTGAGCATGCATCAACTTTCCTCCAAATTTCTTGACTTGGTGTAGTTTGGAGTCGGATGGTATCGTACAGCTCCTTTAATTGGGAACCAAGCTTCTCAGCTCTATCCAACATATCATACATGGCGCCCTCAGAGCACTCTTGCTTCAACCTTGTACGAGTAATAATAATAATTTTATTTATATACCGCCTTTCATACATGAAATGCATCTCAAGGTGCTTTAAACAAATCATCAAACAATTAAAAACAGTATTAATCAACAGTCAGGCAGTAAAAATACACAGTGACAACAAAACAATAGCAGTGATAAAACAAAAAAACAATCATACAAATAAAATTAGGCCAAGTTAAAAACAAATCAATTTGAGGAAAAAATAAAAAGATAAGATACCATACTCAGATCCCTAATTATATGCTCTTTTAAAAAGGAATGTTTTAAGTCGATTTTTGAAAATAGAGAGAGTATCTGTCCCACGAATTTGAATTGGGAGTTGATTCCAGAGAAGTTGGGCCCCGATAGCAAAAAGCCCTGCCTCCCATACTACTTTTTAATACTCTAGGCACAGCCAGCAAGCCTGCATTTTGGGATCGCAGAGTCTTATTTGGGTGGTAGGGAACTATAAGGTCCTAAAGATATGAGGGTGCCTGACCATGTAGTGCTTTATATGTTAGGAGGACAACTTTAAAATCTATTCTAGCAGTTACTGGGAGCCAGTGTAGAGAAGCCAAGACAGGAGAGATATGGTCTCTTTTTCTCGTCCCAGTCAGGACACGGGCAGCAGTGTTTTTGAACTAATTGGAGTGTCCTTAGTGACTTACTCGGACAACCCGACAGTAAAGAGTTACAGTAGTCAAGTCGTGAAGTCACAAATGCATGAATTAATTTTTCAGCATCCTTTAGAGATGGAAGGGATCTGATTTTGGAAATGTTACGCAGATGAAAAAAGGCAGTTCTTGAGATTTCTTTAATGTGAGAGTCAAATGATAAATTCTGATCAAAAGTAACACCAAGATTTCTGACCGTGAGGGCTGAAGTTAAAGAGATGTCATTTAAAATAACAGTATCATTGACTAGATGTTTTCTAAGATGTTTAGGACCCAGTACAATAACTTCAGTCTTATCTGAGTTGAGCAGCAGAAAGTTACGAGTCATCCATATTTTAATATCCTGCAGACAAGCTTGAAGTTTAGAAATTTTGTTGGTTGCGTTAGGTTTAAAGGATAAGTATAACTGAACATCGTCCGCATAACAATGAAAATTAATGTCATATTTTTTAATAACGCTACCAAGAGGAAGCAGATATAAAATGAATAGAATTGGACCAAGTACTGATCCTTGTGGAACGCCATAGCTCACTTTGGTGTACAAAGAGGATTCATCGTTAACATGTACAAACTGAGTTCTGTTAGATAGGTAGGATCTAAACCAGCTTAATACCTCCTTTATATTTTTCCATTTCTCATATGTTACTTTAAATTTCTTATTTTGAATTAACTGTTACTCTTTCAGTTCTTGCATTTTAGGTGTTAATCGTCTTTCACGAGAGGATTTTCTTTTTTTCCTCATCTAACTCTCCTGTATCTTGCCCTTGTGACATGACATTAGACTGACTATCACCATTTTGAGACATTTTGAACTTTCACTCAAAAGTGACACCTTAATATGTAGTTAGTACCTGAAATTAACTTTCCCAACTTGATGAAATCAAGTAATATTGAGCAGTCTTTTCGGCAAAACAATAGCAGTTATTTTTAAAGCATTCAATAGACCCCTTTTTTTCCCTTTTTTTTTTTTGATGTTCAGGATCCCTTTACTCCTGTTTGTCGAGATTAAACGGTAGTTTATGTTCTATCCATCGATTTCCTGAGGCATAATAATTGCAGTCTGACCTGAGGACTCACGTTGTAGCCCGAAACTGCTCCACGGCGTGTCCGCTGAAACCTGCAGCTGCTGCTGGATGTGTAGCAACGATGCCTGTAGCTCGCTGCAGGATGAGAAACACCACCGCCCGCCAAAACCTGTAGCTTGCTGCAGGATGAGAAGCACTGCTGCCCACCGAAACCTGTAGCTTGCTGCAGGATGTGTAGCACCACTGCCTGTAGCTTGCTGCAGCCTGTAGCTTGCTGCAGCCTGTAGCTTGCTGCAGCCTGTAGCTTGCTGCAGCCTGTAGCTTGCTGCAGCCTGTAGCTTGCTGCAGGATGTAAGCACTGCCACTCGTCTTAGCCGTAGTCGGATGAGAAACTCTGAAGCCTTGTGATGGATTAGGACACATTTTCACTGTATCTACTCTGGTTAAAGGAATCACGCCTCTTACTGATGTCCACAATCAATTTATTTTCTCTCTTTGAAAGTTACGGAGCACTGTGAAAACTGCAACAAACACAATTCACATACATCACTCTCAGAAATTATTTACCATACAAAACGTACACAAATATACAGAATAATTAACGTGTGTGCCTGATTAGCCAGTAGTTTCTCTCGTCTCTTTTTCTCTTCCTAAATTCTCACTCACAACTTCCGGCTCATGTCTTACATTAGTCCGACAGGAAGTAATCTCTCACCACTATTTTAACTTAAACATTTCAATAAAGTCTGATGGCAGAACCATGAATTAAACTGCATTTAGGTTTCATCATAAACTTATGTAATAATAATAATAATAATAATTTGTATTTTGTGCTGTTTACTTGTTCTGTGGTCTGTGTGTATGCTGTGTACTTGTACTGTGGTCTGTATGTATGATGTGTATTCGTACTGTGGTCTGTATGTATGCTGTGTACTCATACTGTGTATTCCAAAGGTTCCGAGCCTTCGCCGCTGGCCTCCAGTGGGTTCCTGCCGGTTTCCAGAGGGTCCACGCCTTTGCTGCCGGCTTCCAAAGTATTCAATCCTTTTTATGTGGTATGTATACTATGTTCTGTGGTATGTGGACTGCATGTACTGTGGTCTATGTACTCGTACTGTGTATTCTTTGTTGGTACTGGGGTCTGCCTGTCTACTCTGTATTCGTACTGTGTAGTTGTTCTGTGATCTGTGTACTAGTTTTGTGGTCTGTGTACTTGTACTGTAGTCTGCGTGAATGCTGTGTACTCGTACTGTGTTTTCCAGAGGTTCCGAGCCTTCCCAGCTGGCCTCCAGTGGGTTCCTGCCAGTTTCGCCGCTGGCTTCCAGAGGATTCAATCCTTTTTTACTGTGGTATGTGGACTGCATGTATGCTATGTACTCGTACTGTGTATTGATACTGCAGTCTGTATGTATGCTGTATACTCATACTGTGTATTCGTACTGTGGTCTGTGTGTATGCTGTGTACTCGTACTGTGTATTCCAGAGGTTCCGAGCTTTCGCCGCTGGCCTCCAGTGGGTTCCTGCCAGTTTCGCCGCTGGCTTCCAGAGGGTCTGTGTACTTGGTACTGTGTATTTGCACTGTGTACTCAGCATTCGTTCTATGTATTTCCTGCTGTGGTCTGCATGCTGTGTACTCATACTTTGGTCTGTGTACTCCAGAGTTTTCGAGCCTTCGCCACTGGCCTCCATCAAGTTCCTACCGGCTTCCAGATGGTCCCTGCTTTCACCGCCGGCTTCGGGATGGTCCAAGCCCTCACCGTCGGCCCCCAGTGGGTTCCAGCCGGCTTCCAGAGGGTCCGAGCCTCCAATGCCAGCTTCCAGATGGTCCCTGCTTTCACCGCTGGCTTCCGGATGGTCCAAGCCCTCACCGTCGGCCCCCAGTGGGTTCCAGCCGGGTTCCAGAGGGTCCAAGCCTTCGCTGCTGGCCTACAATGGGTTCCAGCCAGCTTTGCTGCCGGCTTCCAGAGGGTCTGTGGCTTCGCCACTGGCTTCCAGAGGGTTCCTGCTGGCTTTGCCGCCGGCTTCCAGAGGGTTCCTGTTTGCTTTGCCGCTGGCTTCCAGAGGGGTTCCAGCCGCCTTCACCGCAGGCTTCCAGAAGATCCTCGTACTGTGGTATGTATACTATGGTCGGTGGTATGTAGACTGTGCTATGTCTATTGTGGTCTGTAGACTGTATGTGGACTTGACTGTTCTGTATACAATTTATGTAGACTATATGTATACTGTGAACTATTATGTGGACTTATGTATGTGCACTGTGGACTTATGTATGTGCACTGTGGACTTATGTGTGCACTGTGGACTGTTGTGTGCACTGTTATGTATGCCATGTATGTGCACTGTGGACTGTTGTGTACACTGTTATGTATGCCATGTATGTGCACTGTTGTGTATACTTTGTATTCATACTGTGGACTGTTGTGTGCACTATTATGTATGCCATGTATGTGCACTGTTGTGTATACTTTGTATTCATACTGTGGACTGTTATGTATACCGTGTATGTGGATTTATACCGTGGATTGTTATGTATATACCTTGTATTCATAATGTGAACTATTATGTGGACTGTTGTGTGCACTGGACTATTATGTGGACTGTGTGTGGACTGTTATGTATATTGTGGATGTATACCGTGGACTGCTGTGTGCACTGTTATGTATACTTTGTATTCATACTGTGGACTATTATGTATACCGTGTATGTGGATTTATACCGTGGACTGTTATGTATATACCTTGTATTAATACTGTGAACTATTATGTGGACTGTTGTGTATACTTTGTATTCCTACTGTGAACTATTATGTGGACTGTTATGTATGCCGTGTGTGCACTGTGGACTATTATGTAGACTGTGTGTGGACTATTATGTGGACTGTTGTGTATACTGTGGACTATTATATGGACTGTTGTGTATATTGTGGATTTATACCGTGGACTGTTATGTAGACTGTTGTGTGCACTGTTGTGTGCACTGTTATGTATGCCATGTATGTGCACTGTGGACTGTTGTGTATACTTTATAGTCATACTGTGAACTATTATGTGGACTGTTGTGTATACTTTGTATTCATACTGTGAACTATTATGTGGACTGTTATGTATGCCATGTGTGTGGACTGTTGTGTGCAGTGTGGACTGTTGTGTGCAGTGTGGACTGTTGTGTGCAGTGTGGACTGTTGTGTGCAGTGTGGACTGTTGTGTGCAGTGTGGACTGTTGTGTGCAGTGTGGACTGTTGTGTGCAGTGTGGACTGTTGTGTGCACTGTGGACTGTTGTGTGCACTGTGTGTGGACTATTATGTGGACTGTGGACTGGTGTGTATACTGTGGACTGTGTGTGGACTGTTGTGTATACTGTGGACTATTATGTGGACTGTTGTGTATATTGTGGATTTATACCGTGCACTGTTATGTATGTGCACTGTGGACTGTTGTGTGCACTGTGGACTACTATGTAGACTGTGTGTGGACTATTATGTGGACTGTGGACTGTTGTGTATACTGTGGACTGTTGTGTATACTGTGGACTGGTGTGTATACTGTGGACTATTATGTGGACTATTGTGTATATTGTGGATTTATACCGTGCACTGTTATGTATGCCATGTATGTGCACTGTGGACTGTTGTGTATACTTTGTATTCCTACTGTGAACTATTATGTGGACTGTTATGTATGCCATGTGTGTGCACTGTGGACTGTTGTGTGGACTGTGTGTGGACTGTTGTGTATACTGTGGACTATTATGTGGACTGTTGTGTATATTGTGGATTTATACCGTGGACTGTTATGTAGACTGTTATGTATGCGCACTGTGGACTGTTGTGTATACTTTGTATTCATACTGTGGACTGTTGTATGCACTGTTATGTATGCCATGTATGTGCACTGTGGACTATTATGTAGACTGTGTGTGGACTATTATGTATACTGTGGACTGTGTGTGGACTATTGTGGATTTATACCGTGCACTGTTATGTATGCCATGTATGTGCACTGTGGACCGTTGTGTATACTTTGTATTCATACTGTGGACTGTTGTATGCACTCTTATGTATGCCATGTATGTGCACTGTTGTGTATACTTTGTATTCATACTGTGGACTATTATGTGGACTGTGTGTGGACTGTTATGTATAATGTGGATTTATACCGTGGACTGTTATGTATATACCTTGTATTCATACTGTGGACTATTATGTGGACTGTGTGTACCGTGGATTCATATTGTGGACTGTTATGTATATACCTTGTATTCATACCGTGGACTGTTATGTGCACTGTTGTGTATACTTTGTATTCATACTGTGAACTATTATGTGGACTGTGTGGACTGTTATGTATATTCTATGTGGACTGTTATGTATACCCTGTATGTGGATTTATACCGTGGACTGTTATGTATATACCTTGTATTCATACTGTGGACTGTTATGTATATTGTGGAGTTATACCGTGGACTGTTATGTATACTTTGTATTCATACTGTGCACTGTTGTGTATACTTTGTATTCATACTGTGGACTATTATGTGTACTGTGGATTCATATTGTGGACTGTTATGTATATACCTTGTATTCATACTGTGGACTGTTGTGTGCACGGTTATGTGTACCGTGTCTGTGCACTGTGGACTCTTGTGTATACCGTGGACTGTTATGTATATTGTGGATTTATACTGTGGACTGTATGTATTCTGTGGGCTGTTGTGTATACCGTGTATGTGCACTTCGGATTGATACGTATACCGTGGACTGTTTTGTATACCGTGGATTTTTACTGTGGTCTGTGTGTATGCTGTATACTATGTACTGTGGTCTGTGTACTCTATTCTGTGTATTCGGTGTATGTACTGTGGTCTGTGTATGCGGCATTTGTACTGGGTACTCGTTCTGTGGTCTGTGTATTTCACGCTGCAGGTCGTACTTTCGTCGCCGGCTTCCAGAGGGTCCGTGTCTTGGCCGCCGGCCTCCAGTGGGTTCCAGAGAGTTCTAGCCTTGGCCGCTGGCTTCCAGAGGTTTCTAGCCGCCCTCGCCGCCGGCTTCCAGAGGGTCCAAGCCTTCGCCGTCGGCCTCCAGTGGGTTCCAGCTGCCTTCACCGCCGGCTCCCAGAGAGTCCGATCATTGGCCGCCGGCTTCCAGAGGGTTCTAGCCGCCCTTGCCGCCAGCTTCCAGTGGGTTCTAGCCGCCCTTGCCGCCAGCTTCCAGTGGGTTCCAGCCGCCCTTGCTGCCAGCTTCCATTGGGTTCCAGCCCCCTTCACCGCCGGCTTCCAGAGGGTCCAAGCCTTCGCCGTCGGCCTCCAGTGGGTTCCAGCTGCCTTCACCGCCGGCTCCCAGAGAGTCTGAGCCTTGGCTGCCGACCTCCAGCCGCCTTTCGCTGCCGGCTTCCAGAGGGTTCTAGCCACCTTCGCCTCCGGCTTCAGAGGGTCCGAGCCTTCGCCGCCGGCGGTCCGTGCCTTTGCCGGGGGCTTCCAGATGGTCAAAGCCTTCGCTATTATTTCTGTTGTTTATTTCCTTTTATAGGAAAACCACACCTAATTAAGTTTGCAATCATGCTCAATCACCAATAAAGAATTTAATTGAAACTGAAATACTGGACTATGAATCTGACGGATCATCTATGGTGGGTTCGTTTCCCCACACCGGCAACAGTCTCTTCAGGATAGCCACAGTCAGCCAATCCTTCTTTTCATATCCTGTGGACTGTATACGTATACTGTGTATGTGGACTGTGTGTATACAGTTTATATATACAAAGAGTGCTGTGGGTGGGACATTTAGGGAGACTTTATAGGTATATATCATTGCTTGTATGTATTACAGTATACTATACAGTATAGTGCAGCGAGCAACATCTACAGATTAAAGTTAATTTGTGTGTATCTGTATCTGACCCAACACATGAAAAGGGACACACACTGGACCTCATATTGTCATTCGGTCTGGAGTTAAATGTCATTGAGATTGTTGACACACACATCTCCGACCACTTTGCTGTTTTATTCAATATCACACTGCCTCATCCCCCGGTTAAATTGTGCACCACGGAGCTCCGTGTGCGCACAATTAACCCTTACAACTGCCTGAGAATTCTCTGCAGCCTTTTGCGACTCTGTACTGCAGGATCACGACTGTGGTCTCACTCTTAATGAGCTCTTGGACATGTTTAATGGTACCTGTATTGACATATTGGAGTCAGTGGCTCCCTTTAGGTGCAAACGCTCTAAGCGAGTAGGAGAGCCTTGGCTTAATGACACCACTCGCACGTTAAGACGCACATGCAGACCTGCTGAGAGAAAGTGGAAAAAAGATCATCTACAAGTTTCCATAGAAATCTTAAATGAGTGTCTGATCAAATATCAAAATGCTGTCAAATTTGCTAAAAGTCAGTTTCTATCCAATCTTGTGTCAGCTAACAACCATAAGCCTCAGTTTCTCTTTAGTACTTTGAATAATATTTTGAACCCCTGTGATCACAATGCTATTATTCCTTCATCCAAACTGTGTGAAGATTTCTTGAATTTCTTTATTGATAAAATTTTCTGTTATTAGGTCCTCTCTTTTGCCGTCTGCATCAGATCCTGCTGTCCCTCCTATATGCCCTGCTGTCTTTGAGAATTTTGAGCAAGTCTCCCTCCCATCTTTAACTGATATTGTACAGCACCTCAGGCCTTCCTATTGTCCTCTTGACAGCACCCCCCCCCCGCCTTTTTAAGGAGGTTTTCCATATCATTGGCCCTCGTGTTATGGACCTGATGAATTTATCTTTGATGACCGGCTGTGTTCCAGCTGCTTTAAAACATGCTGTGGTCCAGCCCCTCATCAAAAAGCATAACCTTGACCAAACAGTTTTATCAAACTTTAGGGCCCATCTCCAAGCTTCCTTTTCTTTCTAAGGTCTTGGAGAAGGTGGTATATGAACAGCTTCAGTCTTTTATTGATCAAAATGGTATCTCAGAGAAGTTCCAGTCTGGGTTTAAGTCACGCCACAGCACAGAAACAGCGCTTTTAAAAATGTTTAATGACCTCCTTTTGACAGCTGACTCTGGTAACTCTGCTGTCCTGGTCCTTTTAGATCTGACAGCTGCCTTTGACACAGTGGATCATAAAATTCTTCTGTCACGTTTGAACACCTGTGTGGGCATTAGGGGCACTGTTTTTAAGTGGTTTCAGTCCTACCTCTCAGACCGGAGCTTCTCTGTTCAGCTTGGCCAGCATTTTTCAGCCACTTCCCCTCTAAGTTGTGGAGTGCCCCAAGGTTCTGTTTTGGACCCACTCCTTTTCTCGATATATATGTTGCCTCTGGGATCCATATTTAGAAATTACAACATCTCTTTTCATTGTTTTGCCAATGATGTACAAATCTATTTACCCCTAAAGATAAATGGGCAAGCCTCTGTTCAGACTCTACTAGACTGCCTTAAAGATATCCAAACTTGGATGGAAGTTAATTTTCTGTCTTTAAACAAAAACAAAACTGAAATCATTTTATTTGGTCAACAAAATCTGCTTGATGGATGTGACGGCGCCATTGGCTCCCTTAAGTTTTACTGTCATCCTTTTGCAAGGAACCTTGGTGTTATTTTAGAGAGTGACTTTAGGTTTGACAAGCAGATATCCTCCATAGTCAAAACAAAGCTTCTTCCAACTAAGGCTGTTGGCAAAAGCAAATGTTTATCTCCCAAAAAATGTATTTGAGAGATTAATTCACACCTTTATTACATCACGTTTAGATTATTGTAATTCCTTGTTTGTTGGCCTGGACCAGAAAGCACTGCGCCGCTTGCAGGTTGTTCAAAATGCGGCTGCCCGCCTGCTGACTGGAAAGAAAAAACGCGAGCGCATTACTCCTGTCCTTGCATCTTTGCACTGGCTGCCTATTAATTTTAGGATTCAGTTTAAAATTTTATTAATTGCTTTTAAATGTATGAATGGTCTGGCACCACCTTATTTATCTGAGCTTTTACAGTTGCACACCACTGCTAGGGCACTTAGGTGCTCCTGGCAGTACCCAGGTCCAGACTCTCCACTCGTGGAGACAGAGCCTTCTCAGTCGCGGCTCCTAAGCTGTGGAACAGCCTACCTCTCCATGTTAGAGCTGCACAGTCCGTTGAACATTTTAAAACACTCCTAAAAACGTATCTTTTCTCCTTGGCGTTCACTCCCAGCTAAGCAAGCAATCTTGGCTCTCTCTTTTTCTTTCCCTCTCTCTCTCTTTTTTACTCCTTTTTTATTCTCTCTTTTTAATCTAAATTTGTTTTAAATTGACTACTATCCCTTGTGTTGTTTTAATTATTTGTTGTAGTGTTTGTGATTAACTTTGTTGTGCTTTTGCAATTGTACAGCACTTTGGTCAACTGAGGTTGTTTTAAATGTGCTTTATAAATAAATTGTGACTTATCTTGTGACTTGACTTGACAATAAAACTGTGTACAGGAGAGTGAGAACAGAAGTATCGATAACAGCATTCAAAAATGACCTAATGGTGCAAAACTGGGATATTGTATACAATAGCAATAATATAAATAGTGCATATGATGAATTCTTAAAAATATTTAAAACACTATGATAAAAATTAATAGGAAACTAAAATATGCTGATCATCCTTGGATCACAAAGGGTTTGCAGAATGCCTGCAAAAAGAGAAATACACTGTACAGAGAAAGTATGAGACAGAGAATCAAGGAGGCAGAAAAAAAATATAATATTAGTTAACTTGTTTTTATATTTTTTATAAGAATAGCTCCGAAAGAATAGTATACAAACTATTAGATGATAAGAATAACATTAAAGGTATATGGAACATACTGAAGACTGTAATAAAAAATAGCTCTAAACAATTAAGTTATCCTAAGTATTTTACGATATGAATGAAGTAGTTAACAGCTTTAATACATTTTTTGTTAGTGTTGGACCTGACCTAGCAGAACAAATCTTGACCCAGTGCAGGTGGTGGGAGACAGCAGGATGATGGCCAAGCTATCATCGCTGCTGGTGGAGGAGTCCCACCCCCTACAGGCCACTATCACAGCACTGGTCAGCTCCTTCAGTGACAGGCTGATACACCCCAAGTGTGTGAAGGAGAGGTATCGCAGGTCCTTCCTTCCTGCTGCTGTCAGAGTCTACAACCAGCACTGCTCCCAGTAGACCTCACTGTGCACTGTACAATAAAAAACTCTGCACATATCCACACACTTTCTGGTTTGCACAAATTGGACAATTTTTAATATCCATATTTATTATTTATTGTTTGTAAATAAAAATATCAACTGTTTAAACTTACACTGTCCATATTATAAATAATAAATACTATGTCATAATGTAAATACCAATTTCATATTGTAGATATTATGTATATACCAGTTAAATTCTATTTCTTATGTCTTATTATATTGTTTATGTTTTACTTTTATTACTGTTTAAGTGTGATACTGTCCTTTGGCTGCTGTGACAAAGAAATTTCCCCATTTGCGGGACAAATAAAGGAATTCTGATTCTGATTCTGATTCTGAAATCCCAGATCCAGACATTTCCAGACAAAATGACAATAGCAAAGATCATACCTCTGTACAAAACTGGGAACAAACACCAATTCACAAACTACAGACCTGTGTCATTACTATAGATTCTCTTAAATTCTAGAAAAACATTTCAATAACCGACTGGACAGTTTCATAAATAACACAAATTACTCACTAAAAGTCAATATGGATTTAGATCGAACAGAGCAACATCACTGGCATTAATCGATTCAGTTGAGGAACTAACAAATTCAATAGACCAAAAAGAGTATACAGTTGAGATATTCATAGACCTAAAAAAAAAAGCTTTTGACACAATAAACCATGATATATTATTCAAGAAACTAGAACGGTATGGAACAGTCTGGAGGGGACGCTCAGGGAATGTCCAAACATAAACCAGTTTTTTAAAAAAAATAAGGAGATGATTTTTACAAGGTACAGAAATGAGGCAGGTGTTTGATAATCAATAGGGGTATATTGTTTTTAAGTATTTCAGTGGTATTATTTATTAAAAGGGGGTGGAATAAAATAAGTTTATCCTTCCTCCCATTCCTTTTCGGATATGTAAACAGAATTTATAGTTTTCAGTTTATGTTTACTTTGTACATGATAATTTTGGTTTTTACATGTTCGAAATAAACTATCTATCTACACGGTACACTGTGGTCTGTGTGTGTATGCTGTGTACTGTATACTGTGCTCTCGTTCTGTGGTCTGTCCACTCGTACTGTGGTCTGTGTATTTCGTGCTGCGTGCTTGGTGCTGTGGTCCGTGCCTTCAAACGTAAATAAGTGTACATCATGCATGGTGTTACGGCCCCGCATGTGTGTGTATGTTATGTCTTTTTTTTGGTCTCCCTCTCCTGCTCAGTCGCTCCCCGGCCCCGGATCAGGCTCCTCCGTTCTCCCCGATTTCAATTCATATTCGTACAGCTGCCATTCCGTCAAATTAATATCCGAGTAATTATAATGTAAACTAACGTCAGTTCAAGAGATTATACTTAGCCTAGCCAAATGTTTAACGACCTGTATTTTGGTTGATTTTTGTATTGTTTTAACTTCAATCAAGGGACAACTGACGAAACCGCAGCTCTCATAAAATGGAGAGCCGCTAACGAAGCCCTCTTCACCAGATGGAGGAATTCGTCTAAAACCGGATGGGAGTGAGTAAGCTTTTTATGTGTTTTTATACGAGGAGCAGTGGTCCGGTGGTGTGTTTGTTTGTGCCAGACTTCACAGCCTCTTAAAATAGTTTGATGCAACCTAAATGAATAAAAGGAAAATATAGTATAAAGCTAAACTAAATGTTTATAATACTACAAATCAAATAAGTAGTGTGAATTGTAACCTGGTGAACAAAAATGACTTAAAGTGCCACAAAGTACAAGTGAAGGGCAACAGCAATAGTACAGGTGTAGTTATCAACCTAAGTGATATACTAGTTTGTACTAACAATATTAACTATATATTATCAATATAACTATTGATGAAGTATTTGTATTTACACAGACATTCACTATATAATATGATTGCACTTACATGCATGCAAGGAAGAGAATAGAGAATCCCTATTCTACATCACATTCAGTAGTCTCTGTCAGCTTGTGTGTTAGTCACTGTAATATCTTTGTTAACGTGTTCTCAATGTGTAATAATATGTTTAAGTTGTCCTTTTTTGTGTGAATGTGTGTGCTTTATCCAGAGTCTTTGTGAGAGACAGTGCTGTGCCTGTCACCCCCAAACAGGCGCAAAAGAAGTGGAATAACCTGAAAGAAAAGTACAAGGTACCACCATTCTATCTACTTTTCAGTAAACAAGTTGGACATGGCAACATTCATTCAGTGAATTTTTATTTTTTTAGGAGCTTAGGGACCCACCAACGGGGAAAGGGGTGGAGGCAGGAGGGGTGACAGCTGCCACCTGGCCATGGTATGGTCAGATGGATGCCGCACTCCAGGGGCAGCACTCCATTAGTCCGCCCCTGGTAGTTGCGGCCAATCTGACCCCCGCTACAGGTGGTGTTGTCACCCTCCCGTCCTCTGCCCCTCCCAGAGAAGGGGAAAAGCCACCAGGTCCCAAGAGGGCCAGGGCCAGTGGGCAGCTGATGGACTTTCTGAGAGAGCAGGCAGAAAAAGAGGAAGAGAGGGAGAAGAGGGCAGAGGCGAGGGAAGAAGAGAGGGAGAGGGCAGCAAGTCAGAGAGCTGACAAGTATTTGTCTCTCTTTGAGAGGCTTGTGGAGAAAATGTAAATAGTGTATATACGTAGTAGTTGTAGGTAATTTTTAAATGTAGTTCTTTGTTGTTGTTTTATTGTTATTCTGTCAATTAAATAGTGTGAGTATTGAGTTGTGAATGAAGTGGTCTCAAAGAAATTCGAAACGCAACTGGACTTGGTTATCTGTCAGTTATTTGCCAGTTCATGTTCGCATCTGACCAGGCTGAGACTGGTCCTCGGACCTTGGACCAGTCTCAGCCTGGTCAGCGAACATGAACTGATGAAGCCTCTTGGATGAGAGGTAAAACGTCTTCCTAGACAAATCGAGGCACCAAGGCTTGTAACGGTGGTCACAACAAACGCTTCTGAAACTGAAATCTGATTGGGAGGTTGACTTTACTTACAGGTGTTTTTTCAAACCATTGTTATATGTTTAACTATACACATAATATAATCATTTTTAATTGAGATAAACTATACAATCATTTTTAATTAATCAACAAAACAATATTTACAATTAACCATTGTTATATGTTTAACTAACTGTTATATGTTTAATTAATCAACAAAACAATATTTACAATTAACCATTGTTATATGTTTAATTAATCAGCAAAACAATATTTACAATTAACATTAATTAAAATTACAAATAATTATTGAACTGATTATGAATTTGGGGTTTTTCTTTAGTAATCATGCTCCCTCAGAAATGCCGGGAGCTCTTGAGGGGCAGACTCTTCGGCAGCAAGTCTGCCTCTGAGATTGACTCCCGACAGCTCCTGACCTTGGGCAGCATTCCCCCCAGCTTCCTCATCCTCCCAGTCATCCTCCTCTGCCTCCTCCTCTTCCTGGATGTCACCAGCTAACAGGCAAAGGTTGTGGAGGATGCAGCATGCTCCAACAACCTTGGGGGCGAACAGAGCCCGGATCTCCAAAGCCCGGAGGAAGATGGCTCTCCAGCGGGTTTTGAGCAACCCGAAGGTGCGCTCAATAATGTTGCGGGCCTTGGCGTGATGCCTGTTGAAACGGGCCTCAACTTGGCCTGTTGATTAAAATACAGGTAATGTAGAATACATCCAGGAATTCAAATTCAAAGTAACAACTGTAATAAATAATTTATTCTCTCACCTGCTACAGGTTGACGGTAGGGAGTCATGAGGGCCACCGGATGCTGCAGGCAAGGGTACCCCCCGTCTCACAGGAGGAAGAAGCCAGCTGGTGAGTAGAGGGACTGTTTGTACATAGGAGACCTCTGGAGGACAAGGGCATCGTGGACTGACCCCGTGTTGCCGATGTAAACATCCAAAAATGCAAAAATCCCCTGTTGCTCTTCTTCTGCTCCGCAGGTGGGACAAGCCGGATGTGGCATCCATCTATGGCTCCAACTGCACGCCGGAAAAGCCTCATGCCCAGCCAGCCGAGCAAAACCTGCTCCCACCTCCTCCATCTCCTCAGGCTTGGGGAAATGGATAGCCTTGTGGAGGATGCCCATCATGGCCTCCAAATATGTCTGCCGTGACCCTGTAGGAAGTGCCACATGCCAGCCAGTACAGAGAGACAGCCACCTCAATTTCGTGGCTCCAGCCATGTGGCTTTAGCCGGGGCAACATCTGGACCAACAGATTGATGGTCTCCCTTGACAGCCTGAAGGCTGGTTTGAGGTCAGCCTCCTCAGAGAAGAAGGCGCAGAGGATGGGCACAGTGTTGTTAACTTGTGCATACATTCGAGGAGAATGATCCTGTAGTAAAATAAAAAATATTTTTTAATTAGTAAAACTATGAAATAATATTTGAATTTATTTATTTATTTATTACTTTATGAAATAATATTTGAATGTATTTATTTATTTATTAATGACTTGCTTTTAACTATCAACTATGAATATTTGAATAGACTGATGAATTTAAACACATGCTGTAAAAATGTATTTATAGTTCTCTCATGAAACTTAATGTATGTTTTGTGTTCTATACAAATGAGCTTCACTTGATTCATTACACAAGACTTATCAGACTTGTATCAGATATCAGAAATAAAGAAATTATACAACTTAATATGCTCCTCTATTTCACCTGTAATTGTTGGGTCCCCCCATGATTTCACCAGTAGGTGGTGATAGGTATCACATATCAAGTATAGTAGCATAGTAGGAAATTTATGAATGAAAGGGGTGGGTCTATAGCGTTACTATTACTAAACAGTTTGGGGCGGACCCTGTTAATCCTGTTTCATACATTAATATTTATAATAATACTTCTAAACCGTACCATATTTATTTTGTTAACTTTAATATGAATGGAAAACCAAGTGCTCCCGAAGAAAAGATAACTTACGAATCCAGCAAAGGCTAGGATAGCGCGAGGTCTCTCCAGACTCCTCCTCCTCATCCTGGCTCTCCTCCGCTGAAGACGCCCCCTCAGCTCGGCAGCTTCCTCCTCAGCCTCCCAGTAAAGAATACCGACCGCGACAGCTAGCAACACTTGCCGGTCCATATTTAACGGTGGTAATACTCTACTAACTACACAATCCACAAATCCACAATGGCGATCATCTACAAACAACAGCCTTTTCGCGGGTTTTTTTCCCCGCTGTTGGCTCGTGAGATTGAGAAGCACTTAAAAATAAAATAACATACTTATGTACAACGAATGAAGGTTGTTGCTGCTTTATGTACGTGTGTATTTATTTATTTACATGTCACATACACAGGAGAGAGAGAGAGAGAGAGAGAGAGAGAGAGCACTTGTTTTGGATGATAACGCCCAGCTGTTTAATCAGTGCAGGCTGCATTTGGCTCCACAAGAATGCATCGTCTCAAAACTGAAAACGGAGCATTCTGTATTCTTGTGATCTCCGGAGTTCATTCTTCGGAGAACGACTAGCAAGAACATTCTCCTCAAGAACACAAGTCCATTCTTTGCATTCTTGGTATTGAGAAATGCTCATAGTCTGTTAGAAAAGAATGTTACAACAAAACTGTTAATAATGAAGTAACACTGGATATTGGAGTGGGGCTTTAAAAGTAACACTGCTCGTAGTATCTGCTACTAGGGATGTACATTTTAAACAATTTCTTTAATTGATACTTTGCTGATTATCAATTAATCATTAATAATATATGAAATATGAACATTGTTTTATGGAAAACACTTTAAACATAAGTGTTGTGCTCACAACACACGAGCCACCATAATGTAGTGCTTCATGCAACAGTAATAGGGAGTTTGGGGTTAAATTTGGCTATCAATAATAATTAATGATTATCAGGGATAATTATAAATTATGATTACTAATAAGTTCCAATTTACATTAGATCACCTCGGGGCACCACCCTTGAAGAAGGGAAAAAAAGCCAATTCACCAAATCAGTCTCAGAAAAGGTACTAAACTGTTTGTAACTCTGATTAATAATGAACTTAATAACTACAACCAATTACCATAACAGCTAGTAATGGTTGAAGGATTTTGGAGCTCTTGACAAAGTAGAAGTTGGCAACAATCACTCTTGTACAATATTAAATAGACAACATGTGGGTTCAAAAGTCTTTTATTTACAAAGATGAAACACACTAACTTCCATGTACTATATACAGGTTTGTGTGTGTATGTGTGTGTGTGTGTGTGTGTGAGTGTGTGTCTGGCAGAACAAAGAAACAATGGTGGTCACTGATATCACATGTGGGTTTGATATGCTCCAGGCTCAAGGAATGTGTGTGTGTGTGTGTGTGTGTGACGGGATGCCAGGTTATAGAAGATGGTTAGTTGCATGCAAAGACCCTGAGTCTGTGTGAAGCATCAATCGACTAATGTAGAATTAGCCGTCTAGGAAAGCAAACTACCAATAACCTGACCTGAGATTACAATAACACTCAAACAGTGGACACACATAAATTGAACACACATGCATTACATCAATCAGAGTTTAAAGTCCTGTGCTTAGCTGTGCTATGCTATGCTATCTAAGCCCAGTTCAATGTTACCAGTCTTTAAGGAAAAGGTGTCGGTGGTTGCAGGAGAACGTTGGGATTCCAATGAATGCTGTTCTTGCTGTGCAAGGACCGATGAAAGTCAGCAGAGGAGGAAAAGGTTCGCTCCTGTCCTTTGCGAGGGTAGCAGCTCAGTGCTAACCTGCTTGGTGTTCCTCAGATGGTGAAGTTAGCTGGCAAGCTTTGTGTCGCAGCTGCTGGTGCTAACTGATCAGGAATACTGGCAGGACCTCGTGCCGCTGCAGTGAGGAGAAGTTCTTTGGGCCTGCTGCAAAGGAAGCTTGCAGCTCTCCGCAGCTGTTAAGCCCGGAAGAAGAGATCTTGAGGGCAGGCAGCCCGGTGGGGGGGGGATGGAGAGGAGCCCTTGAGGATAAGAAGTCAAAGGAGCGGAGAGGCTTGAGGAGAAGAGAGAGAACAAAGGAAGGCGCTGGAGTTTTGACTCTCTGATCAGAGGGGGGTTTGTCACCCTGACCAATAGTAGCTCAAAGCTAAATATTGCACCTAGGTGTGAAGAATGGGGAATTCTGGGACACTGAGTTCAGTTCAGAGTCCATTTTGAAATCCACAATGAATGACTTCATCTGTGGGTCCCAACATAAGGCTACATTATGAGTTAAAGGAACAGACAAGGTATACACCAAGTTACATGAAAAATAAACTAAATACGACAAAAAATTCTTAACGGTGTTTCGATCAGTGATTGATAATCAGCATCCCTATCTGCTATCCTACCGCTCAATATCCCTTGCTAGCCTACTGTATGTTGGTAAGGTAATTGTTTGTGTATCAACTTTAGCATGTAACCACCTTCTCAAATAGCTCTTAAGTTGTCAGTTGTAAATTCAAAGCTGGGAGTTTTTCCTTATCCAAATCGTATCTTCCTTATCCTCTACTGTATCTTGAGGGAAATTGTGATTTGTGTATTTTGAACACATCTATTAAGGCAATCATCAGACTGTTAATGAAATTTCTTGTCACGATTCTGTGATTTTAGTTTTATTGTGTGTGTTTATGTTTTTTAAACCATATTTATTTATTGTGAATTACCTTCACAGCCCACCAGGGGCCACAGCCTGCTGCTGCCCACACTTTGGGAATCACTGTACAATGGGATAGAGGGGTAACTACAGTGTCGTACTCAGAAGCATAGGACAACTGACCAGGCTGCTGTATTTGACTCACTGGTAGTGAGAACGGCACAACATACCTGGAATATATCAAACTTAGAAAAGTATCAGTAAAATATCTTTACTTACTTTTAGCTAGCGCTAATTTCAAAATTTATTTTGGTCACTACTATTATATTATATTATATTATATTATTTAGACTATCATAATTTATCGAAATGGTCCCCCAAAACTATGAAAATTAAACATTCATTCACAGATATTTTCCTTTGAATCCCAGCATTAGATTTACTAAATCCTCTTACTAATGATAGCAAAGTCAGCTGGGATGCAGATGTTCGAGCTGCGGATAGCATTATGGCTCCGCACTGTCTTTACTGGGCGTCTGCATCACCTGCAATGAAGGAAGATTGATTAGTAAAATTGAACGGGATACATTGCATAATGCAGATACAAAATAGAAATGCCCCGTACCTGAATCCTGGGGAAGGATGATTGGAACCGAGATGGAGGGACGGTTGAACTGCGCCTCGGCAAGCGCCAGCTGTCTCCGGTGCAGCTCCAACCTCTCCTGCTTTATCCGGACCATCTCTTCCTGCAGGGCAGTTTGTCGTTCGAGTCGGCCCTCTATCCCCCGTAGCACCACCAGCTTCTCCACCAGCATCTCGCTGCAGGCGCAGGTCGTTATTGTGGGCTGCCCTGTTAAGCCTCCCCGCA
Source organism: Pagrus pagrus (assembly GCF_965226575.1). NCBI lineage: Eukaryota > Metazoa > Chordata > Actinopteri > Spariformes > Sparidae > Pagrus > Pagrus pagrus. The sequence continues at coordinate 319,876 of NW_028175408.1, forward strand.
TGCAGACAGCAGGCCCTGCTGGTTGGCGCAGGGACAGGGCACTGTTGTGGGGGTCGTCCTCTCCTGGGGGCGGGCACACCCCTGCTCCGCTCCCGGATGGCTCCTCTTCATCCTCACTTTCTGAGAGCCCCTCGTCCCCCTGAACATCGATGCCCCCACTAATGCATTCAGAGGCCGTCTTCTCGATGATGGAGAGGACTTTCACGCAGGCCACATGGGCTGGAGGGGGAGATCTTTTCGGCTATGGCCTGCCAAACACTGTTCTTCACTGTGATGTTCTTTTTGCCCCTTGTTCCCCCGAATAAAACATCACGGTGCTGCCAGACCTCGTCCACTAAGACGCCCGCTTCCCAGCTGACACAGGACGTTGTATTAACGTTGGTCCTTGGTTGGATATGGGTTGCAACGTTAACCAACTAAAAGGTAACGTTGAGATAACGTCTAAAGCTGACGTCATTTCAACATAAAATAACAACGTCAAGATGACGTTGTTATTTAGTTGTTTTTAAGTAATGTTGGCTAGCAACCAACACCCAACGTCTAGTCAACCTCACCAGTTTACGTAAAATATATGTAGAATTCTGACATTCAGTTGCAGGTCTTTTGACCAAAGCCCAACGTTTTTTCAACGTTATATTGACAACACATAAACAACGTCAAAATCTAACTCCTAGCTGACGTTGTTATTTAGTTGTTTTTAAGTAATGTTGGCTAGCAACCAATATCCAACGTCTAGTCAACCTCACCAGTTTACGTGAAATATATGTAGAATTCTGACATTCAGTTGTAGGTCTTTTGACCAAAGCCCAACGTTTTTTCAACGTTATATTGACAACACATAAACAACGTCAAAATCTAACTCCTAGCTGACGTTGTTATTTAGTTGTTTTTAAGTAATGTTGGCTAGCAACCAATATCCAACGTCTAGTCAACCTCACCAGTTTACGTGAAATATATGTAGAATTCTGACATTCAGTTGTAGGTCTTTTGACCAAAGCCCAACGTTTTTTCAACGTTATATTGACAACACATAAACAACGTCAAAATCTAACTCCTAGCTGACGTTGTTATTTAGTTGTTTTTAAGTAATGTTGGCTAGCAACCAACACCCAACGTCTAGTCAACCTCACCAGTTTACGTAAAATATATGTAGAATTCTGACATTCAGTTGCAGGTCTTTTTACCAAAGCCCAACGTTTTTTCAACGTTATATTGACAACACATAAACAACGTCAAAATCTAACTCCTAGCTGACGTTGTTATTTAGTTGTTTTTAAGTAATGTTGGCTAGCAACTAATATCCAACGTCTAGTCAACCTCACCAGTTTACGTGAAATATATGTAGAATTCTGACATTCAGTTGTAGGTCTTTTGACCAAAGCCCAACGTTTTTTCAACGTTATATTGACAACACATAAACAACGTCAAAATCTAACTCCTAGCTGACGTTGTTATTTAGTTGTTTTTAAGTAATGTTGGCTAGCAACCAATATCCAACGTCTAGTCAACCTCACCAGTTTACGTGAAATATATGTAGAATTCTGACATTCAGTTGTTGGTCTTTTGACCAAAGCCCACCGTTTTTTCAACGTTATATTGACAACACATAAACAACGTCAAAATCTAACTCCAAGCTGACGTTGTTATTTAGTTGTTTTTAAGTAATGTTGGCTAGCAACCAATATCCAACGTCTAGTCAACCTCACCAGTTTACGTGAAATATATGTAGAATTCTGACATTCAGTTGTAGGTCTTTTGACCAAAGCCCAACGTTTTTTCAACGTTATATTGACAACACATAAACAACGTCAAAATCTAACTCCTAGCTGACGTTGTTATTTAGTTGTTTTTAAGTAATGTTGGCTAGCAACCAATATCCAACGTCTAGTCAACCTCACCAGTTTACGTGAAATATATGTAGAATTCTGACATTCAGTTGTTGGTCTTTTGACCAAAGCCCACCGTTTTTTCAACGTTATATTGACAACACATAAACAACGTCAAAATCTAACTCCAAGCTGACGTTGTTATTTAGTTGTTTTTAAGTAATGTTGGCTAGCAACCAATATCCAACGTCTAGTCAACCTCACCAGTTTACGTGAAATATATGTAGAATTCTGACATTCAGTTGTAGGTCTTTTGACCAAAGCCCAACGTTTTTTCAACGTTATATTGACAACACATAAACAACGTCAAAATCTAACTCCAAGCTGACGTTGTTATTTAGTTGGATTTTAGTTATGGTGGCAAGCAATCAATATCCAACGTATAGTCAACCTATTTAATCAACCTGATTAAATATTCACACTCTTGTCTTATGTACATTTACATTTTACATTTAGGGCATTTAGCAGACGCTTTTGTCCAAAGCGACTTACAATAAGTACATTTGTCACAAGAAAGAAACCACAACATATCTATGTACAAAATCATACATGGACTTGAGCCTCCCGTATTGAACCAGTTTATAAAAATGGCATCAACATCTACACGGAGTGCAGCTAGAGGAGACTGTGTTGTCCCGTTGAGAAAAAGTACTTTTAGCCAGTCTGCATTTTCAATCAGGGCTGCTCGTGAACTCCATTCCAACTCACATTAGAAATCTTTCAAACTATGCCTCTTTTAAATACTTTTTTAAAAAGTGGCTAGTGGTCAAAGCTGTCAACATTAAATTTTAGTATTTAATAATTTCTCCTCACATTTGCTGCTCTGCCTGTCGGTGCTTTCTGATGCCATCCGTCATGTTGTCTGTCAGTTTATTAATCGTCTAGTATTACTGTTGCTTTTTGTGCATGGCTTTTAATGTGTTTAATGTTTGTGTTTTGCTTGTTTGTGACCTGCTGGTTTATTATTGTGTCTTGTGTAAAAAAATTTTTGTCGATGTTGGTGTTGCTGCTTAACGTTGCTTCTGTTTTGTCTGTAGCGGCTGCTGTTTGAGCTGAGTTTATGTTAGCTTGTGTGTGTATGTATGGACTTTTGCTTTGTTCTCTGCCTTTTAACCTTTTTTCAGATTTTGTTTTCCAATCCTTTAATGTATTATTTGTATGTCGATAACTCAATCATTTTCTTTTCTTTTAGGGTTACTCTTAACATCAGTCCAGGGACAGCAGATTTAAAATAGCCTTTTGGCTAATTCTGGCATGTTTACATTTGTTAAAATGTTTTATTAATGTGCATTGTCACTGATTATTAAAGCTTTAAATAAATAAATATAGGCTACGTAGAATTCAGACAGTAGGCTCCTTGATTTTTCTTCAAGAGTTGTTGATGAAATTGAAAATTGCTCTTTGCTTTGATGTCATTGCCATACAAACCATCCATACAATCTCTCATAGAATTTTTTTAAACAGTGATATAAGAAGCTTTATTGTCATTGCAACAAGTGGCTACAACAAAATTTTGTTCGGGAACACCTATTGTACAATGGTCATAAAATAGCCTATATTAAAAGGTAATAGCCTATAAATTAGCAGTAAGACTATATGCAGTTTAGAATAAGTATTACAGACTGTAATAGTCTGTACCAGAAGTGCAAGTAGGCTACACAAGATATGGTGGAAATGACTGTAATACTGTGTGACAGTTATATTTTTGATAATAAAAAAAACATGTTGATGGCTGTCTCACATAATGTATTTTAATTATTTTACAGATACTTATTTCAGGAACATTTTTCGACTATATCATATTTCTGAACATTTTCATTGTTGAAGTTTGTCTGGGAGTTTGACAAAGAAAGTGGAATTTGTATAAAATGATGTTTAAAAAAATGCTCAAAGAAGATAAAAGTGAGAGCAGTTGCAAATATTGGGAGTTCCAATACAGGCTGACACTTATCCACCTGATTCAGATGCAGATGGGAAATGTGAACAGTGTGGGGTAACTGAATCTGTGCAACATGTGATAATGGAATACATATGGGAGAGCACTGAAGTTTAATTTAGAAAATCTTGAGGTGAAGGAAGTAGTAGAGTAGTAAAGTAGTCATTTTATTTAATTATTTATTATTATTTTTTTTATTTAAATTTTATTTAAACTAACTGCCACCCTCCTCGGTCTGCACACACCCTCCTCACTGGCTTATCTCTTGTCCTACATCCGGCTCGGTAGGTGGCGGTAATGCTCCCTGAAATAGTAAACTGTCATTAAACACATGAGAAGAAGAAGAAACTTGTGCGCGCATGATGCAGGCATGCCAGGCAGACGACTCTTAGAAACGAAGGAGGTGACTACGAAATCTGTTCTGGTGAGTTATCCCCAAACAAGCTAACATGGTTGAAGTTAAGCTGTGTTTAGGCTAGTGCAACTCAATTTTACAGTTACAGTTCTTTTTTTAAATGTTCGATGAAAATAATCCTATACACTTTTTGTGAAGACACAAATCCGAGTCCTCACTACCTTAAGAGTGCACTGAAAAAATTGTGTTAGCTTCGCAGCTAACGTTAGCAGCGTGCTAACCCATAGCGGAGTTGTTGCTGGCAGTGTGTTTGGTGTTCACTGTTTACAGCCATCAATACCTATAAACACAGGCTCGCTATCACAATTGTAATATTTGGAGTCATACACGGACCGAAATGCTATGTTATCCTTAGCTTCAACATTGGTCACTGCAAATTCAAACTGAGCAGCTAACTCTTGCTAGTTTTGATTCCTCTGTGTTTTGTTACATGAATAGATTGAAACACAGTTAAACAGATTCACTTTATTGACCACAAATTTAGTAAAAAATGATTAAGAGCAGCTGTTTTTCCAGGCATTGCAAACGAAATGAAACATTAGAAAATGGAAATGTGTGTCTATTGGAAACAATAGCTCAATACAAAAATATAGGAGTATTGAAAAAATGCATGTTGTTAGTCAGATGATGTTTAATATTATGTTCGTTTAATTAAGCTGGCAAAAAAAATCAAAGCCTGGTGATTGCCATAAACAAAAAAACAGCACATACTTGCTTAAATTGAATTGTGAATTGACTGAAAAGTTCTTTTGGTTAACATGTTGATTTACGGTGTGTGTGTCCCTAAATTTTCTCTCCATACATTAGGAGGGCATTTATCAGAATCTGACATCTGTGGACCGACGCTAAAAAGATTTCCACTCACGCAGAGAAAGAGGGTAAGGAGTGTTTGCCATGATGACACATTATTGGTTAATTGTATTTCACAGACATAGCTTGGGGGTTGTGCAATATAATTTTTATTCACGACAAAAAATAACTATAGTGGTATAAATGTATTGGTTGATTTTATTACCTAATTGCTAATCTTTTCTTTTTTTTTTTCCTTTTCTTTTGGGGGGGGGGGAAAGAAGATGTCTTATCTGAGGCGCTGGAGAAAAATTCGTTCACAAGCCGCATCAATTGCACTGCAAAGTAGCAGTGAAGGTAGTGGCCCTGACAATTTGGTGTCCAATCAAGCTGAAGCCCAAAACACTGATTCACAATCAGAAGGAACTGGTCCTTCAGTAGGTGTTTCTGAAAGTCTGGAACCCAGTCAGAGTGATGTAGATTCACCAGTAGAAGGAAACAGTAATTCTGATCAAACAGATGAACTTTCTGATCTAGATTCAGATTTTGGATACAATGCACGTGTTTTAACTGACTCTGAACAAGACTCAGAATCTGCACAGGAAGATGAAGTGACCCTCCAAGAAAAGCTTGCGTCCTGGGCTTCAACAAGTAAATGTGGAAGAAGTAACCTTAATGAACTCCTTGGTATTTTGCGGGACGAAGGTTTACCACTACCAAAGGATTCCAGGACATTACTTGGAACACCACGTTCCATACCGACTGAGGAAAAGTGCGGTGGACAGTACATTTATCTCGGGATTACATCCTCTGTTGTGAATATTATCAAACAGAATACTGCGTTTTTGGACAATTCAAACTCTGTGGACTTAGTGGTGAACATTGACGGAATTAATCTTTTCAAGGCATCTCCTCGCCAGTTGTGGCCAATTATCTGTACTTTCAGTGATTTTGAGCCTTTCGTTGTGGCACTGTATTATGGCACCTCTAAACCTGACTCTGTTGATGATTATCTTGCGGACTTTTTAGCAGAATACACACAACTACAGGAAAACAAAATAGTTGTAAATGGCAAAGAAATTAATGTTCAGATCAAAGCATTGGTTTGTGATGCCCCTGCTAGAGCATTTGTGAAATGCATCAAAGGGCACACTGGATATTACAGCTGTGAAAGATGCATTGTAAAGGGAGAGTATAAAAACAAAAGAGTCGTGTACTTGGGAGACTACCCTTTAAGGACAGATGTAGCATTTGCCAATGGGCTTTATAATGACCACCAGCTTGGGGTATCCCCTTTACTTAATGTAGGGATAAATTGTGTCACAGGTTTCCCACTAGACTACATGCATCTAGTGTGTCTTGGTGTTGTGAAAAGACTGCTGTGCTTCTTTAAAAAAGGACCACCTGAATGTCGACTGTCACAAGGTCAGTTGCATGAGATTTCAACTCTTCTTGTCTCTCTGTCTGGGAAACTTCCTAGTGAATTTGCTCGCCAACCAAGATCCCTAACAGAGTTAAATTGGTGGAAAGCCACAGAGTTCAGACAATTTGTCCTATACACTGGACCTGTTGTGTTAAAAAAGGTATTGCACAAGGATGTGTATGACCACTTTCTCTGCCTAACGGTAGCTCTATCAATACTTCTGGACTCATGTGAGAGAAGGCGTGTTGCTTACATGGACTTTGCAGAACAACTCTTAAGCTACTTTGCAGCAAAATGTGAGCATATATACACAGCAGCTTTCCTGGTCTATAATGTCCATAGTTTGAAACATCTGGCAGATGACTGTAGGAATTACCAGTGCTCTCTCAATGACATATGTGCATTTCCATTTGAGAATCATCTGCAAGTTCTCAAGAGATTGGTGAGAAATGCCAAGAATCCAATCAGTCAAGTGGCAAAGAGACTCATTGAACAAGAGAGGGCAGGGGGCCACCCAAAAGAGACAGGCAAGAAGAGTTGGCATTTTGTTGCTGAAAATGAGAGAAATGGGTGTTTTCTCTTGCACAACGAAGACTTTGCCTTTGTTAAAGAAAAACGAGATGGCAGTTTGTTGTGTGACATAATATCTCAAAACAGCCTGGAAAGTTTTTATACTGTGCCTTGCGACTCCAAGCTCATTAATGTGGTGTTTGTTAGAAACTTGGACAGAGTACGGAAACACCGCAGGCTTCTTGACGTGTCTGATATTGAACGTAAAGTGGCTTGTCTGCCATATCGTTCAGGATATGTGCTTATGCCTTTACTTCATCGATTTGAGCGAAAAGTATAAAAAGAAAATAACTTCTAGATGGAATTTTGACAGTTTTTTTACCTAAAGGGGAATTTTAACTGGGGTCCCCCACTCAAACACTTAGAAAAGGAGTTGGGGCAATACATTATTTTGTTTGATGGTGCTATTGTGAGAATATAGTCAATCTACCACACAAACTCTCTCTGGCAGGGCTACTGTTCGCTATATATTTTGTATGCATGTTCAGTGTAGTTTATAGGATGGCTTGGGTTCGTGCAGCTTGGAAAGAAAGGGACCGCGAAGAAGAAGGTGTGGTGCCAGCAAGCTGGGTTGACATCGACAAGAAGTTAGTCTTTTGGCCAAATGTTGTAAATGCAGCCAAGTTCATCATTGAGCGCCGCAAACCAACTGATGGATGGAAACGGTTCACTCTGGTCAAAGTGAAGCTCAGATCTGGTATGTACAGTCATATTACAGTAAATACACTTTGACTTGAATATCATGCCATGTCAATGTTTTGCATTGATAACCTTTTTGGTTTGGCAATGTTTCATAGATGATTACCAAAAATGTGAGAGCTGGGACCAAACAAGTGGTGCAGAAACAGAAGGAGGAGCACAGTGCACCAGAAGAAAAAATAAAAAAAGGCGACAGGAAGACTTCGATTATGAGGAAGGTAATTGTGCTGTGCCTATTTAAGTAAATATTGCATATGCTAAATATTTGATTACATGTCTACTTCTTTAACACCATCTATTCTCTTTAAATTACACAATAAGTATCAGGGCCTGAAATTTGCTGCGGGATTGCGGGTATTGCGCATAATTGGACCGATTCCCGCAAATCTCACACTCATAATGCGGGAAATTCCCGCACACATTTCAAACCAGCCAACTACTGGTACACACTACAGGAGCGCTGCGTTAGACAGTCTGACTTAAATGACACACACGTCTTTGTTTGTATAGTTTAGGTAGCCTACTGTACTGAATAAAGTTAGATGTTATAAAACACACACGCTGCTGCAGCTGTGCAGCACCACATCTGTTGCGCTCTGGTTCAGCCATCGGTGCTCAGATGTTGGTTAAATCTCTTCCAATATTGAACTCTTTTTATACAACATGCAGCCAAACACCAGGTTAAAGAGAGAGGAACAGCAGAGCTCCTCTGACAGCTCCTTCCTGCAACGAGCAGGGTTTTTTTTTAGCAGCGCCGTCTTTAGAGGTGAAGAACACGCACATGTCCGCCTGACTTTAACACAGGGTTTTCCTGCCTATCTAAGGTGATTTTGGTGCCCATGGGGGGCGATCAGATGCAGCGTCTTGCACCAACTCACCGTTTAAAAGGAGAAGGAAGCCTGTATGTGGAAAGACATCGCGAGATGTAGAATGAGTTTTATAGACGAATAACACACATGTCAGGACCGCTGACTTACATAATCAGAACAGACATGTCCTGTGATTATCAGCCTTGTTTCATATTTAATAGAGGAGGGACAATATCTGAAAGTACAACTGTCAAGCCAGGGAAAACCCTGTAACACTGAGTTTGCAAACTGAGTATTATACCTCAGCATGTGACAAATAAAATTTTGAACTGCTGTGTAGTTGCAGCATCATTTATATCTGAAGCATAACATATAATATAGACCTGTAGTCCCCCCCAACAAAGTAAAATCCCCCCCCCCCCCCATGTGAAGCCCTTAGGGGGGGGAATTCCCCCCACTTTTGGAAAATGAATTTCAGGCCCTGAGTATCAATAACACAGTGTATCATATTGCTCCTTGATCATCAATGCTAGCATCATACACAGGCATATCGTAAGTCTACTGACAGTTTTAGTTTTATATTTCAAGTTTTTTCACTTTCCCACTGGACATTTGTCTCTCAATTAGGTGCTTGTGGTGGCAGCTTTGTGGAGCCTGAACACATGGTAGAATCACCTGATTTGTTTGCAGATGATGATCATGCCATCAGTGATGAAGGTAAGTTAAACTGCCTTGTGACAGGAGTGATGTTGATAGGAATATTGAAGCAACTTTTAAATTTGAGGATTTGGTGACAGCCAGCAGATTTTAAATAAATCAAGCTTTAAAATATAGAACTTTTCAAAGAACGGCATCATTAGATAAGATTTTCATGACTTTTTTTATACAGACTATATTCCAGAGCCAGAGAGCCAAGGTAGTCCAAAAAGGTTCAGCTCCAATCCAGTGGCAAAACATGGGTCTGCTCCTAGAAAAAATAGAAAAGAGCCTACACTTCCAGCTGCTCCACAGAAAGTGCGACCTCTCCACCAGTCTCCACCAAGTTCGGAAGATGACGACACTGCACCCTTCACATCAAGGAAAACCCCTTCCTGTCCACCGAAAACAAAAGGTTTGTATACAGTTCTATTTCATTATGGCCTTTCTTTTTTGATAGTTGGCCTGATTTTTGACCTGATTTGTTTGAAGATGATGATGATGACCATGCCATCAGTGATGATGAACCTGAGATCAGGGATGATGATCATGCCATCAGTGATGAAGGTAAGTTAAACTGCCTTGTGACAGGAGTGATGTTGATAGGAATATAGAAGAACTTCTAAATTTGAGGATTTGGTGACAGCCAGCAGCTTTCAAATTAATCAAAGTTCATTTATATAGCTTTACAATATAGAATTTAAAAAACAGCATAATTTGATAAGATTTTCATGACTTTTTTTTTACAGACTATATTCCAGAGCCAGAGAGCCAAGGTAGTCCGAAAAGGTGCAGCTCCAATCCAGTGGCAAAACATGGGTCTGCTCCTAGAAAACATAGAGAAGAGCCTACACTTCCGGCTGTTCAACAGAAAGTGCGACCTCTCCACCAGTCTCCATCAAGTTTGGAAGATGACGACACCGCACCCTTCACATCAAGGAAAACCCCTTCCTGTCCACCGAAAACAAAAGGTTTGTGTACAGTTCTATTTCATTATGGCCTTTCTTTTTTGATAGTTTGGGCTAGTTCATAGAAATATAATGATTCTATTAAATAGTTCTGCTTGATGTGTTTGACCAGAACGAACACTTAACTGTGTTCAAACAATGTTTACAAACATTTTTTGTTTTACATTTTGGAGGTTATTTCTATAGAAGAAGCAACAGCATACAATTTCACCTTCTCATGAAGGCATGTCTCACCAAACAGGAAAAAATAGAGGCTCAACACCAAGTGTGTCTCATCACGCAGAAAAAGGAAGAGGCTCAAGACCAGTCATCAGCTCCCCATTTAAAAAAAGACCAAGCTCCCCATACCCAATGACACAAGCTAGTAAGTACACACACACACCCTCATAGACACAACCAGATCACTTAAACCCAAATCCAGACCCTTTATCTTTATCAACGTACTGCATAAAAGTGTGTTTGTGCAGGACTGTAGGTTTAAAAGACACGCCCTAATGTCTTCAGACTTTGTGACGTCTGGATAATTTTGATACACAACTGGTGCACATTTGTCAGTGAAACGTCATCTACAGCAGTGGTTCTTATCCTATTTAGGCCATGACCGCACCAAAAGATCATTTGAACTGGGGACCCCCACCCTGAAAACATTTGGCAGTGTTAAAGCTGGAGCGTTACATTTTGTTGGACTCGGTTCCGCAAATTGATATTCCAGTCTACTTGCATACATCCAGGGAGAGGTGAGAGGATTGAGGGTCCATGTGGTGGTTGGGGGGGCGTGGATGGAGTGGGGAGACATGGGTTTATGGAGGGAGCCTCGACCACAAACAGAGGCGAACAGGGTTTGTAAGGAAATAAAACAAAGTCTGCTATTCAATGACTCACGAGTGCTGAATATGCTGTTAGGACACAGCCGGCTAAACTGACCACAATAGTCAACGTTCAAGCAACGGGCGCCCCCCGGAGAAAAATATGTACCATGATATAAATGACTATGAACAACAGTTGACACAGAGTCATGAACCCATGCAAATAGAATCATGACCTGGCTCAGTTTATTTTTTTTGGCAAGTGTAAGTTGCTACGGTAAGGTGTTGATGATTCTAGTTATGATTGTCTTTCTTTCAATGCTTTTAGGATTTCATAGAAAGGTTATGGAGCTGCTGGTAGAGATCCGTGATGGGTTAAAGGACTTAAAGATTGCCCATCAAGCAGAAGACACTGTTTTTGACCAGGCTACAACCCTCGAGGAGCTTGAACACCTGGAGGAGTCCCTCAAATCAACGGAGGAAAGGCAGAAACTAGTAGGTTTTGTAAATTGACAAATCCTCTAGCACATCTTTACCGAATGCCTTGGAAACCAATCCGGATACAATGGCAAATTATCAGGGATCACACAGTTGTTTTTTTTTGTTTTTTTTTTATCTCTGACATTTACATTCAGTTGTAGCACCTACATTGAATTTAGATGTTAGAGACGTATTGGTAAGAAGAAATCTGGCAGTATTAGACTACAGTAGTGATACCAACGTAATGAATTTTTTCTCAAATGTGCACTGTTGAAATCACCTTGTAACAGACAACAGTCATGGGATATACTGAACTCTAAACTTGCTCTTGTTTTTGTACACTGATTTCCTCCAATTTCAGATCCAACGCTTGTCCATGGTTGGAGGAGGGACATCAACAAAAAACAACGTGAAATGGATCTTAGACAAGTAGGTTTTTTTTTTTCATATCATTGTCAGTTGTCTGTTATTAAGGAAGAATTGATTGAACCGGAATTGACAAAACAATACACAGACACCAGGACAAAGTGTAAAACCAGTGTTATACACATCAGTGTTGTTGATCAACTAGGGCTGGATGACATAGAAATAAACATATTGATATTGAAAAATTCAATATCGTTAATTAACAAAAAAATTAAAAAATATTTTAAGTACGGCCCCGGCCATCTTATCAGGGGTTAAAGCAAAATAAAATCTTCTGACTGAATTTTTTTCCAGGCCAGGGCAATGTGTCTATTCTAAATATGAAAAGAAAATCAAACCACTTTTAATTTCTGCTCATTCCTTTTTCGTTTTGACCAGGAAATTGAAAAGCTATTTAAATTAATTTCAATTCAATTATTATTTCAATTCAAATAACCACGTTTTTTGTGGATTAAATTTAAGCATTCTTCTTAGTTTTTTACTCTGGTAGATTTTATTGCACTTACAGTAACATAACGAGTGTAGCTCACCTTGAGTTTTCACCTGGATCACTGTCTGTGTGTGACATACAGCTCTTTAGAACAGATCATAATGTTGCTGCTGTATTTTAAACATCAGAGTGTTTAAGATTGAGAGGTTTGAGGTGGAGCTGCAGGGTTGGGTGGAGGTGTGTGAAAGTTTATTTGTGCTGTTGAACGTAACCGCTGTGAAACAATCATTAAGTAATGTGATATTGATCTTATTCACCAGCTTCTTACTGTCACCGCTCCCTCTCTTCATCAGCTCTACCTCACTCCACCACAGCTAACATTGTCTTGTAGCTGCTCTCTGACGGAGTGACTCTGTCTTCCATTTGTTTTGAACTTTTATAAATAACAGCAAGGAGGAGTAAAGTAGTAGTCTTCCTGCATTGATTGTACTGTCTGAGAGCAAAAGAGAGCGTCACCATCTCTCTCACACACTGAATCTGTTAGCTGCTCCTCTCCTCCGTATCAGCGGGCACCTGAGTGCTGTGTGACAGACAGCAATGTTGTCTGACTATTTAGTTTAGATGCAGTTATGGCCTGCTTGTTTCCAGCACCATTTTCACCATATAGGGTGGTCAAAATTAATGCGTTAACCTGGGATGATTAATTTCTGGAACAATTTTTATTTACGCAATTGGCACATGTGCATAACGACCCGCCTCGTATCCCACAACTCATTGATGACGGTAACTACAGTGTATTTCAGTAGCCTGCCTCTTCCCCCAAACAAACACTGTGTGTGTGTGTGTGTGTCTGTGTATCTGTTTAATGCAGGAATAGTTATTAATAGTTACAATAGTTATTCCTCATCACTGTTGTGTATCAAAGGTCCAGACATATGGGGGACAGAGCTGTCAGTAAGCGGTTACGGGACACCGTTGTGTTAGCTGTGGTGACACATTCAACAGCACAAATAAACAGCAGTAGCATTATTCTGCTTTGGTTGGTTTAGTTTTAAAAAGTCTTAATGAGAGATCTTCTTTATTTCATCTGTGCAAAAAATCAACTCTGATCCTGATCCACTGCTAAGTCATCTGGAAGGCTTTATTGATAAGCAAAGGGTTTAGTTATTTGAAGAAAAAAAAACCAATGTTAGAAAAACAAAATTACTGAAAAATGTCAAGATCTAACCTTGTTTTCCTCAGTAATTAACTAGTTGAATTTAAAAAGACTGCTTAAGGCTGTGTCATCATCACTCAACCAACCATCAACCAACTACAGTCACAAGTTAAATTAGAAAAGTACAATCATTATTATTATTATTATTATTATCATATTTTTAATTTTTTTATATATATAAATATAATCTCTTAATTTTGCTCTGAGTGCACCAGAATGATACATTTGACTTTAACATGTACAATATTATCTTCCAGGGAAGCACGCGTCTATCCATCGATACATATTGTCATATTGAATTATTGCTTAACATGTGCAACATGAGATGCAGTGCAACAAAAATTAAATGTATTTTTCAGATTTTGTAACATAATTTGTATGCTTAACATTTCTTATTTTAGTAGTAAATCGTACTTGCTTAATGTTACCCAGAGGCACCATCTGACTTCTTACTGACCTGTCATTATCAGCTGGCTGGACCGGGACCCTGTCAAACTGGTTCCTGGCCAGGAATCACTTAAAAAATTGATTGGTGTCATTGGTGTAGCCAGATGATGTGCCGACTTGTGCTGCACTGACAATGGCTTCTGTATAATTGTATTCAAATTCCCTTTTGTACCTACAGGTTGATGACCCAAAACTTGCAGGCACAATTCAATTTGTGTGGAAGGGGACCTCAAAAGAAGCTTTCATTTGAGAAGCTCCGCCTCTACTCTGTTGTAATAGGTAAAAAAGCACATCTATACTATAGTGCTCCAAATCTAACACTGTCATATTTCTTCAACCACTCGACGGATTGAGATGAGACATAGTGGATATCTTCCTTGGAGCACAAGAATGTTCCTGTATTGACTTTTAAGTTGATACCGGAACCGGCGTGCCTGCACAAGATGATTGTTTGCCAGTAATGGTGGTTTGGCTTCACCAGCAGGCTCCAGCGGTTATTTGAACAGAAACAGCTCTGTCACTCTTTCAGCACATAAACAAATGCAAGCAAAGCTATTCTGATGGTGAAAAATATTACCAAACCTCAATCCCATTAAAAAAAAATTATATTTAGAAAGTTACACTTGGTTTTGAAAAGTAAGTAGCTTATATATCAGCTGTTTTGTTGCAGTCGCAACTAGTTGTGTAGGTGTGAACTGAGCTTTAGAGCATCTGCAGCTGAATATTTTCACCGCTTTCTACAGCCAATCTTATTTCATGTCTTACAGATAGTGTCCAGAGGAGCACGCCTGACTCAGAGGTGAACATTCGTCGGGTGATCGGCGAGCACCTGAAATTTGCCCCAGATAGGCAAAAAGGCGGCAGAAAGAAGGTGGATGACGGGAGTGAGGAAGTGTAATATATTGTAAAAATGTAAATAGTTAAAGGGGACTTCGGCCATTTTTGACCCCATATCATTTTCCTGAGGGTGACCCAATGTTGGGGGAAGCAACAGTGTAGGTGGTTGTATCATTTTCAGTCAGTTTTTTGAAAAAAAATGACCAGAGTTCTACTGTTTAAAAGGTTTGTTTTAGTCTAGATGTCATTTGTTTGTACGGATATTTGAATTGTTTTTTACTTTCATTTGAAAGTGTCTTCTCTTTATATTTTTAGGAAGTTTTTAATAAATGTTGGTTACCGATTTTTGCTTTTAAACTTTTTTCTAGACTTTGAGATTGGAGGCTGATTTCAACCCAACATTCAATTTTGATGTCAAGCCAACGAGAACTCTTAAGCTCAATTTGATATAATATTATATATATATATATATATATATATATGTGTGTGTGTGTGTGTGTGTGTGTGTGTGTGTGTGTGTGTGTGTGTATACATACATACTAAAACAATTGTATTCAACGTGAGAGTCCAAACATAATCCAAGATCTCTGTAACACAGGAGGTAAATGTAATGTCAACGTTGGGATATGACGTAATCCATATGACAACCATAATGCAATGGTCATCCAACGTTAGAGTCTAACTAAAATCCAATGTGTATTTAGTGGTGGTGCTTGACGTCAAGACAACGGTAGGGTTTGACGTAGACCTAACTTTGAAATCAATATCATAATCCAATGTCTATATAACGTAAAAGGTTGACGTCAAGGCTACGTACAAAATCAAATGTCTATTTAACGTTCAGGGCTGACGTCCAGCCAACGTTAAGTTTTAACATAAACCCAATTTTCAAATCCATATCATAATCCAATTGTAATCCAACGTTGGAGTACAACCAAAATCCAATGTCTATTTAATGTAAAAGGTTGACGTCAAGCCTACGTCAAAATCCAATGTCTATTTAACGTTCAGGGCTGACGTCCAGCCAACGTCACATTTTAACATAAACCCAATTTTGAAATCCATATCATAATCCAATTGTAATCCAACGTTGGAGTACAACCAAAATCCAATGTCTATTTAACGTTCAGGGCTGACGTCCAGCCAACGTTAAGTTTTAACGTAAACCCAATTTTCAAATCCATATCAATATCCAATGGTAATCCAACGTTGGAGTACAACGTTGTTCTAATGTTGCATCAACGTCAAGTGTCTGCTGGGTTGTTTCTTTTGCTGCCAGTTTCTTCCATTCTCACGTGTGTGGCTATATCCACAGGGGTATATATGCGCTAATGGGCTTGATTACTACTTGGATACACCTGTTGGCACACACACACCCCCCCCCCCCAGTTTTTAACCTTAGCAGATCTCACATAAAACAGACAAAATACATCCTGTTGCACTAATAAAACAACCTACGAGTTAGCTTATAGCTTCATCTCATTTCCAATACAGACCGACACGACAGCTTGGCCGTTGCTAATAGTAGCTACCGTTAACCACAACACGTTCTATACATGAAAATATCCACGGCAACCAAACTCGAGCCGGACATAAATATGGCATGAAAAGGTAACAAAACAAACCTTGTGCCCCTTATTAGCCAGGTGCTAGGGCGTTTCATGTGAGTTAGGCACACTTTAGCATTGAAGACAAACTCTTGGCCTTGCAGACACACTTTTCCTACTGCAGGTAAAGTCCGAAGCACCGGATGTGTACGAGGTCTCGGCGAGACGCTTTCAAAATAAAAGCACTGAATGTAACGTCTGCTTAATATATAAAAAATAAAAGCCTGGCTTTAAAGAATGTTAATAAGTAAACATAAAAACACATTTATAGAAATACTATGCTCATATTAAAGGTCATTTACAAGCCTTCTTAAGTCCTTAAGAATTATGGTATCTGGGAAACGCGGCCAATATCTGTGTGGCTACAACAAAATATGCAGATATGAGTTTTGAGCTCAGTGCACATCTTTAGGTGGCATTAAAGAAAAAAAGAAGCAATTTTTAGGGTCTATTGGGGTGCAGTTTACTGTGGAGTGTGCACCTCATAATCTTTTGTCCAGTAAGTAAGTGTATACTTTACATTAAAAAAAATTAAATTACTGTGGTACATTAAAAAAATGCTGAGGATGAGTCAGTGGGTGTAAAGGCTGGGTGCTTCAATTGTTTTGAAAAATGTTCGAGAACAATGGCCATTGGACTGACAGTACCCTGATGCTTTGTTGTTTGTGATCTTTGTCTCCGTGATCAAGAACAGCTGTCTATGGTTTCAGATTATATACAGCAACACTCAAAGCAATCCCAGTAGTACAAGTGCAGCTTCAGGTTAGGGTTGTTTACAAAATGTGTATCTTGATGATTCAGCTTGCCCATTTGAATCCATATTAACAAGTCATATAAAGTATGTGTTTGGCATAGGGCTGTCAGCTTTTCACTGCATGATTTACTGTGTGTTTTTCTCTTTTATGTCAAATGAATAACAAACGAAATACAAGAGTGGGAGGGTGGAAAAAGGGTATGTGTAACCATAACTGCACAAAAGTGTACAAAAACAACAATTACACTTAATGGGAGTGTAGTCATTCCCTACTTTAAGAATGACGCGACCCTATTGGTATTTGGAAATCATCTGGGGCCCGCCCTTATTTTTAATCACAACTCTGATCAGCACATGAGACTTGAAGTATGAAGTATTTCCCAAACTTTTTCTTATTTCATAAACGTAACAATTCTATGTGAACTTGAGCCTAAAGCAATGCAGTGCAAAATACTAATCCATCCACATACACATAACAATTTGTAATCTTGCACGCCTTTCAACACATGCCAACACATGCAGTTACAACCTCCTGTCACTAATATAAGATACATTACAGTGTTATGTTGAAGTCAATTCTGCATTCATAATAATCAGAATCAGAAACAGATTTATTGCCAAGAGGGATTTTACACAGACAAGGAATTTTTCTTGGTGAATAAGGTGCATGCATTGAAGACAATAAACAATAAACAAACAAACAGTGACTATAACATATACAATATAAACAATATAAACGCTATCAACACACAGAGGCAAAAAGTGTGGGATGGCTGATAAATAAAGACGGAAGATAAAATATAGAAGATATTAAAAATACAGGATGTACAAATTCTGCATTAATGTAATGCAAAGATTCAAGGGCAGAGGTGGGTTTGAGTGCAGGAGTGAAAGAGTCAGTGTCAGTGGGGGTGGGGGACCCGGGACTTGTTGAGGATCCCAACTGCAGAGGGGAAAAAACTGTTCATGTGGCGGGCGGTTTTGGTCCTGATGGACCGCAGCCTCCTGCCAGAGGGTAGAGGGTCAAATAGTCTGTGACCGGGATGGGAGGGGTCGGCCACAATCCTACCTGCACGCCTCAGAGCCCTGGAGCTGTGCAGGTCTTGAAGGGATGGAAGGTTGCAGCCAATCACCTTCTCGACAGAACGTATGATACACTGTAGTCTGCTCTTGTCCTTAGCAGTGGCAGCAGCTTACCAGATGGTGATGGAGGAGGTGAGGATGGACTCGATGATGGCAGTGTAGAAGTGCACCATCATCGTCTTTGGCAGGTTGAACTTCTTCAGCTGCCGCAGGAAGAACATCCTCTGTTGGGCTTGTTGTGGAAATTTGTCTAATTTGTGAGATATCTGAAAGAAACTTGTAAGAAATACCAGTTGTCTTTTAAGGATTTTATTCTTTATAAAGAAGGTTCATTAGTCAACAGAGTGGCATGCGGTCTGCAGAAAGAAGAACAAGATGAGACAGTTGAGAACCCTTTTTGTTAAAGGAAAGGAATGCCCTGTTGTAGGAACACATGTCCATCGCCTCTACATTCCATTGAGGTTCTGCTCTTGCATTAATTACTCCTCTCATCTGCAAGCTGACTGTTTTCAGGAAAAAGACGCTATGAAGTCTCTCACCTCTTCACCTGACTTGTTTTGCTTCCAATGAAACCGTCAGATTGACGCATCACAGGAAAAACCCCTCTTCTTTATTTACAGCTTGAATAACCCTTTTTGCCCTCTTCCCCCACTCAAGATGAACACTCCTTTCTCTCAGGTAGGTCGAGTTCATCATCAAATGAATCTCCTTTCAGAGATGATGAGGAACAGAAGAACTGTCATAATCATGTGTTATAACTTATTTCTTTGCAATTGTAAATTAGGTAACGACTCTGATGTTCTGTGTCTTCTTGTCTTCTTGTGACAAGAATTATCAAGTACACCCTCCAGAGTAAAAGCACTCTGGGCCTCTCCTCTGTTTTCCTAGCCCTCCTGCCCAAATGGTTTAGGACTATGCCTCTCTTATCACACATTCCATCCTATAATGGTTTCTGCACTCATCCAGATTTTAAGCAAGTTCTAATTGTCATTAAACCAGGAACTTATGCTCTTAATGTTAACAGATTAAGAAACAGCTAAAGAAGTTGATAACACTGAACTTTTCCCCGTGTCTCTGTGATGAAATTTGATTAAAATCAAGTTTAATGTTTAATGTGTCCTATGTTCGGTGAAACCACAGCACCTCCTGATGATAAGCTCTGGTACGATTGGGACAGACCTTCAGGAGATCTTTTGTGTAATAAGTTTCTTGATAACTAGTAAATGTTTCTGATATGTTTTGTTTTAACAAGTATTAAGCTAGAACCAGGAGGAATAAGTAAGTGATCAATTCTACTAGTTCTACGGTATATTCAAGTGTGTTTTTATTTTGATCCTGTTTTAATTTCCTTTAATTGTTCAGTGATTTTTAATCATGACATAATCCTTTTTCATGATAGACAAAGTTCATCTATTGAGCCATGGTGAGATTCTGTGAAAGGTGAAGTACGGTTTTGAAACGTTTAAAACTATAGTTTAGTTTAAGTGAGTTCCTGTGAAAGACAGCACACTCTCAAGCGGTAACTCCCCGCTGGGCAGTGAGCCAGAATCGTCACCGGCTCAGTACTGGACCAGCCACACTCTTCCTAAGACATCGGACCGTGGTCCCCAACCGGCTGATTCCCGATGAGCTGACACTCGGCCATTGGACCGGGACTTCCGGCTAGAGTCGCAAACCACCGGAGAGAAACCCTCCGCCGCTGACTCCGCCACTCTGCTAAGAAAGTAGGCTCTCCATCACCCATAACAGCTGGATTCACACATGACAAATGAGTGGTGTCTTAGGGTTCTGATCTTTTAGTTTAAGAGAAATTTGGTAACATTTCCTGTTCCCTGTTGCTATTCATTTAAATTGCCATTTCATTTATTTAATCTGAATTATTTAGTCAATAAACCTATTTAACCGTATGTCGTTGTCTGTGCAGGTTTGTTTTTAATGTGGAGAACCGATGGAAACTGTGTAGAATTCACTACTTCATTTATGAGATTGAATAAATTGATTTAAAATTGATTAGAATTGATACAAGTTAACCTTGTTTAGTCGGATTTGATTAATTACCTCCGGATTATTCAAATAGACAAAACATCGGCGGTGGTGCCCCATTAACGAGTGTTTTATTAATCGCCAGTGATTAATAAATTACAATTATTACTAGTGTATCTCCTACACTGTGTCCTTCTCATGTCTGTACCAGGCTCCGTTCCCATAACAAGAAGCACATATCTCTCTTTGTGCAGACAGTACAAACATTCAAGGATGTGGGAAGAACACAGTGAAGACAATGTAAGACATAATAATGAATAAAAATGGTATAGTAATACAATTTCCCATTACACTCCTCCCTTTTGATCATTTATTGATCACTTTAAGTATATACAAACTACACACTAGACATCAAACTTAAAAATTCACTCAGGATTCAATTTAAGTTATCACATATTGTATAGTTGAAAATCAATAATAGCTGTGTTTGTGGAACATAGACATTACTAGTATTCATTGCAAGCTGGGAGGAGGCAAAACACATGTGAATTACTGATCATGTCATGTGATTATTTCTAACAAAAATATAGAACACTGCATATATTTGATTCTTAAGCAAACATCCACTAATAAAATAGACCAACACATCTTAATCATCTATGTGTCTTAAAGAATATTTTTCAATTTATCATGCTAAAATGGATTCAGGGATGCAGGCTTGCTCCTCTCCAGCCCCTGTGTTTTGCAAGCGTAGAGGGGGCCACTACCTTGGAGAGGTTACGAGCACGATCACAAGGTAGTATGATGTCGTCTTCTGCTGCAAATCCCTGATCTTTATTCATCACATATTTTATGACTAGAAATGGGTAAACAATAATCATAAAAGTATAGCTGTAAACATTTGAGAAAAAATGATTAGTGAACTTGTTACTAAATGTCAAAACTTTTCATAATAGTATAAGCTTGAGAAAAATAATACTGATATCACACACAGTGACTTCATTAGTCTCTGTGTGTTCTTTCAACTCACCACACCTTACACGTCTTCATCGTCAGAGTCAGGATAAGGAGGAGGGGACCAACCAGGGTGAGGGAACAGATCAAGGGAATTATCTTCTGAATATGGAGGTGGTTCAAGTGATGCCATTCCAGTTGACGTTGAGATGGACCTATCTATGGCTCCAACAATTAAGACTCTAATGCAATTACGTCTCTGGAATCAGCTACCCGACTATCTGAAAAAAATTATTCATTTATCGTCATTTAAAAAGGCTCTCAAAAAGTACCTAATCAGTCAAACCATGTACCATCAAACATAAGACAATTATTGTCATGATTTTCCTTCGTCTCTCTCTCTCTCTCTCACACTTCTTATTCTTTCCTTATCATCTCATTCATTATTTCTGTTTTGTATTATTCATTTATGTATGTATTTTTTCCCCTTACTTCCTTACATTTACTGTTTAATCACTTACTTTTCTACTTATTTTTCATTATTGTTTAATTATTTTCCTATGTTATTGTTTTTAAACTGTATTAAATTTGATCTTTGAATATGTGGGTGAGGTTTTCATATAAGCCCTTTTGGGTTTCATACCTCCCCTTTGCACATCCCTGTCATGTTGATTGTTCATGTTGGTTTTTTTCTTTATATGATATTGTTTGTGCTAAATAAATAAAAAAAAAAAAAAAATGCAAGGAATGATGCAACAACCACACAGTCCCATGCAGCGCTGCCCCTCCCTAAACGCAGAACACGCGCTGTGCGTAGGGCCCCACGATCCGTGGGGGGGGCCCATTTTGCGCAAGGGGACGCTTTCTCTGCAAATGCGCAAAGGATGCGCATCGCTGCCGTGAGGCGCGCGTAGAGCACCAAGTCAGTCCGAGGCAGGAGAGAAAAAAAAGAGACGAGTAATCTGACACCGCACACGTTGCCGCAACAACTGACAGCACGCAATATCTGACCAGTCAGCGGTCAGATGCGCCAACAGGCAGTTGGATGCAGGTGGAGAGATGGCCTCTAAACGGCAACATGAATCAGGAGCAAGCAAAAGAAAGACAAAGTGAAAACAAGAGGAGGCTCGTGCTTCACTTGAAGGTGGGTATGTTGTTGAAATAAAAAAGCAAACTTTGTGGCATAAACACCCCAGCTGCTAGCCTGCTAATCATGAGACAGAAGAGAGGATAATTCTGTCTAGATGTGGACTGGAGATCAAATTTTCCAGCGGCCCTGATTATCATTTATTGAATGTCTTGTTAACTGCATATACATTCACCTCTGTTGAAAAAGGAGCGGTTAATTGACCAGTTGGTGGTCGTATGTTGGCTCAGGTTTATAGCCTATCAATCTATGCTATCAGTAGAAGTTTTGGGCTGTTTTTATGGAGGTAAAATATCGCCATCTCTTGGTGAATTTAATTCATAACAGTCATATAAGATAAAATAAAATAAGATAAATTAAGATAATCCTTTATTTGACCCACAATGGAGAAATTTAAAGCGTTGCAGCAGCAAACAGCAGTGTGAATATAGAACCTAATTACTAAATGTATAAATAAGTATATAAAAAATATTTAAATATAGAAATATCATCAAATCAAATCATAATGCATATTATTATTAGTTGTAGTCGTATTTGCATTAATTGCATTTTAATCTTTGTGAGGAGGCTAGCACCATTGCAGGAACTCTCCCTGTTACAGTTGCCTTTGCTGAGCAAAAACTGAAGCTCATCAATGGCGCAAGAACGCTTTAGTGGCCTGGCTATCATAAGCATCAACTCAGAAGTGGCACAGCAGCTGTCATATGATGACCTCATTGATGACTTTGCATCCAGAAAATGCAGACGTGTGCATCTGTAAAAGGCTTGTTCCATTGTTGAAAGAGTCATGTTGTAATGGGGGGGGGGGGCCTCAAAATAAAACTCTGCTTAGGGCCCCAATTTGGCCAGGGGCGGCCCTGGTCCCATGAGAGTTAATGCTACAATGAGCCCAGTGAGCAGAGACAAGATCAGTGCTTTCCATTTACCAAACATTGTATCAAACCAGCCAAAGGTGCTGTTAATACCAGAAAGTTCTCCACGAAGAGACCTCAGTCTCTCAAGAGCCTGGGCGACAGATCCGTCTGGGGCTGTGTTATTGGGAATGAAAGTACAGCAAGAGTCACCAAACATTACACAGACGCCCCCCTTGTCAGCCAGCAGCATGTCAAGCGCCATTCTGTTTTGCCAAGACATCAGAGATGTTGCTGACATCTGCTCAGCTAGTCCAGTGAGGGCATCATGTGTGTAGTTATGAACCTCTGTTGGTTGTAATAGATGTAATTAATCCAGTCCACATTTTTATTCAGTGTACACCACCAGCAAAAAGCTGTTTCAAAGCCTGCAAGAACCTGATTTCTAGCTTTGAATTCATCAGGGACACCACAAGGCACCCCTATAGCATCGATGTACACTGTTTTGTCAAAACTGCCAAGTGGGTTAGAGAAACGTTTCACCCTGTAATTTTGGGAGTGATGGTATTCTCCAACCGGCCACAGGTGTACCTGCGAAGCAAACATGGTTACTGCACACAAACCAGTCCAATTAGCAGGTAGAGATTTTCGCATTCTACCACAATCCCAGTAGATGTCTGGGTATGGCTCTATCTTATAGTCAAACGCATCACGCTTCCAGCGCCGACCATAAGAGCCATCCTCGATTAGTTCTTTGCCTGCTGCTGTCAGGAGGATACAGGATATGAGTTTTTGCACATTTAAGACGTGTCTGTCCAACACTGATACTGCCATAGGTGCGGTTGAAACAAATAAAGGTAGCACCCGATGCTACTTCAACTTGTCCTGCAACTGGTAATGGTGGTGAAGGAACTGAGAAACGGGGCAGCGGAGGGCAAGATTTGAACAGTGAGTGGCTGTACCTCCAGTGAGGTTGTGTAGATATTCTAGTGAGCAAACAGTCCACCAGACACACTACAAAGGGACCCACTCTTGGTTTGGGTTCAGTGCGACAATGAGGATTTCCAGGCAGACTGACCAGTGACAGGTTTGCTGTGTAGCCTTGACAGATGAGGCATGATGAGTTTGTCATTGTGCGTGCAGTATAATTGACATACTGCATCCACAGATTCTTCAGGGGCCCTGTCTGGTCCATAGGGGTCAGAGGTCAGGTGTCTTTTGGTTCTGTGTAGAAGTGCAGTGTTGTTGTGAGTGGTAGTGTTTTGTGAGACACTTTTGCTGGGATGAGTCGAAGGCCATAATATGGGTACCACTATGATGACAGCGATCCCCACAAGACAGCACAAGGTGCCTCGGAGACCGCACATGCCTGGCTGCCTGAATGGATGCCACGGACGTTGACGTCTTTCCATGTTGCACACAGGTGAATCAGTGCTTTGATCAATCGGCGCTCCGAAAGTTGTTTCCTCCCACAGTATGTCAATACTGTGACCGTCTGCTTCTCTTCCTGGCGTTATGAACACTCCTGGTCCTCAGCGTGTTGTGGAGTTGGGACCTTCCTGCAGTGGCTGGCGTGTGCCCAGGTGGCTCTCTCAGCGATTTTGACGGCAGTGTGGGTGGTGAGGAGGACCTGGAACGGGCCGCTCCACTTTTTGGACCTCCAGTGTTTTTGCCTGAGGTCACGAATCACGATGTAGTCGCCTGGAGTAAGGCTGTGGAGAGGATGGTTGGCCGGAGCAGGAAGGGCGTCCTTTACCAGTCTGTGGATTTGAGATAAAGCAGAGGACAACGTCTGGCAATATTGCAACATATCATTTTCATAGAAACAGGTCTCAGGGAGTGGTCTATTAACAGGCCCTACTCCCAGTTCGGGAGGCCTGCCAAGGAGGATTTCAAAGGGACTTAGATTTGCGCGCGCTCTTTTTCTCATTCTCATGTACATTAGCACAATCGGCAGGGCTTTAGTCCATGAGAGACCTGTTTCTTCACAACACTTTGCAAGTTTTGATTTCAAAGTGCAATTTTCTCTTTCCACTGCACCCCCACTCGCTGGATGGTAGGAGCAGTGTTGTCTCAAGTCAATCCCAAGAAAACCTCCTAGCTGTTTAATAGCTTCACTCACAAATGGTGTACCATTATCACTACTTATTTTCCTGGGGATACCCCATCGTGGTATCACACACGTCATCAGGGCCTTGGCCACAGCAGCGCTGTCCTGCTTTGAGGTGGGAAACACCTCAACCCATTTGGAAAACATGTCAACCATCACAAGGCAATATTTCTTGCCTTCACTTCGGGTTAGTTCAATGAAATCCATCATGACATGTTCAAAAGGTCCCTCTGGTTGTGGATGTGCTGCTTGTGGCTGTCGTGTAGTTTTACCTGCATTATGTGTAGTGCAGATATGACAGGATTGGCAAAATCTTTGAGAATAGGCTGTAAAGCCTTTTGTGAACCAATGTTTTTTTATCAGATCAAACATTCCCCCATTCCCCCCCAAATTTGGCAAAATGTGGAAAAAAGTGTTTTGGTAAACATGGTTTACTGTCAGGTCCGTGCCAGATGCCGTTAGTGTATGTGCAGTCGAGTGATCGCCAGATTCCTTTTTCATCAGCAGAAGCGCTAATATCTGTGTGTGTGTGTCAGAGTTGGAAGCACTAGTGTCTGTGTGTTTTTCAGGGTCAGAGTGAAGCAGGGTGTGGGTGTGTCTTACTCCATGTTTTCCAGCAGCAGCTTTAGCAGCTGCGTCTGCTCGTGCATTTCCAGAGTGGTATTCCAGAAAGGAGGTTCAACAAACTCTGAGTCTATCCCTGAACTCTGAGTTGACTTACCCTGTGAAGTGAAACTCTGAGTTTTCAGTTCCAGGATAGCTGATCTGAGTTAGGTAAGTCGACTCTGAGTACGTTAACTCTGAGTTGAGCTCGTGCCTGACGACTAGTAAAAAGCCATCATCAATGGAGCTCCGATACTGTGATTCACCATGGCAACAGGGGAGAAAACAGGAAGCAGACATTTTCTGTGGGGAAAAAAAGTAACACGGCTGCAGCCGTAATAAAAATCACTGACAGAGTTTTAGATGCGGCCGTCTTTTCATTTTGAATTTAACATCACTTTCTTTTATATTAGCCTTTGAGGAAGTGGTTGAATGTTGTTCAGTGTTTTATTTTATTTTAGGCTATTTTATTTAATTCAAATCGGCTGAAAATATAAAAACAGTCTCACGATGGCTCCTCACTTTGGTTTTATTTCACATATTAAACAAAGTAAAAGTTTATTCAGTGGATATTTTAACTTGTAGTAGCTTTTACCACCAACAGATGCTGTTTAACACACATCTGTGTCCTAACATCCTGCTGAGTAGATGAACATGAAGTGGTGCTCACCTCCACCACGTCCGCCAGAGACAGAGGAGCTGGTCCTGAGTCAGGTCGCTGGGTGACCAGAGGCTGAGGGCGTCACTCTCCCCCAGTACCCAACATTGGAGTCAGACACACACGTAGCCTACTGTCTACAGATTTAACTAGAAGTCATTTAATCTTATACTCAATGCGGCTGCAAACTAGAAACACGGACATTGAAATTACGTTGTTGGAAAAAATACAATAGGCTCTACTGATGGTTACTTTTGTAGCTATCTGTGGGAAATAAAGAAAGTCAAATGAAATGTGAGTTATTTCTCTTTTTCTGGTTGCTGAAGGTGATTGATTAACCTGCGAAGTGATTAAAAACAAACAAACAAAAAAAACAAACAAAGAGGATTGTTCAGATCTGAGAGCACGTCAGCGATGTGTAGCCTGATATTCGCTGTGCGGCCGGAGAATATAAATGACGGACTGATGAGAAGCGGTCTACTGTTCGGTTCAGTCCTCGTCGGGGAGTGAGAGCTCATCTAAATGAATCTAAATTCTCCTCCTGGTGTAAAACTATGTGAATTATTTCTGCTTCAACACGATCGGACTGAAGGAAAGGACAGCTGCTGTCAGACAGCTCCGTCAGACTCAGGGTTTCTTCAGGTAAACCTGCCAGTGAGCAGGTTATGTTCACAGAGTCAGTTACCGCAGTAACAGACTCAGAGTTTAAGTTACCTCTCTTTCTGGAACTGAAAACTCAGAGTTTCTCTCATCTCAGGGTTAACAAACTCAGAGTTTTCACAAAACCCACTTTCTGAAATACCCCCCTGTAGAAACTGAATCACTGTTGTTAGTGTGAGCCTGACATTTACACACAGCAATGGCTCTGGGCAATAACGCAGCATCCAATAATGCATAAACTTTGTCACCATTCAGAATAGGCTTTCCATCAGATTTTATGAATTTCCTGTGCTTCCATAGAGCACCAAAATCATGCAAAACGCTTAAAGCATAACGACTATCGGTCCAGATCGTTACTGATTTATCTTCTGCTAGTTTACAGGTCTCTGTGAGAGCAACTAACTCTGCAGCTTGAGCAGAGTAGTGAGGCGGCAAAGAACCTGATTTCAAAGTCTCATGTAGTGAGACTACAGCATAACCAACCTGTTTTTTTACCGGTTTCTGGGTTACGGGATGCTGAGCCATCAACAAACAAAACAAAGTGAGGATTAATCAGTGGAGTTTCAGACAAATCGGTGCAATGGGTGCACACCTCGTCCAACACAGCAACACAGTTGTGATCTTCACCCTCCCCCTGAATGGGAAGCAATGTAGCAGGGTTAAGAACAGTACATCTTTTGATCTTGATGTTAGGCATGTCAAGCAAAACAGTATTGTGTCTTAGCCATCGTGCTGTGGAGAGATGTGAGGTTTTCTGTTCAAGCAAAATTAGAGAAACAGCATGAGGAACAAGGAGAGTCAGATCTGAATAACCTACAGTATCCCTTGAAGCCATAACAGCTTTCTCAGCTGCTGCTACAGCCCGGAGACAACGTGGCAACCCAGCAGCTACAGGGTCGAGTTTAGCAGAGAAATAAGCCACAGGTCTAAGTTTCCCCCCATGATCTTGGAGCAGCACTGATGTCATACATGCATTCCTCTCATCAACAGTCTGTGTGAATGGTCTGCTCGGGTCAGGTCGCCCTAAAGTAGGTGTTGTCTGTAGAGCTAGTTTCAGGTCAGTGAAGGCCTTTTCAGCCTCAGGAGTCCATGTCACTAAATCATGTGATTGTGGGCTTTTACCATGCACCGTGGCACCAAGTGGTGCTTCTAACACTGCATAGAACACATTCCCAGGAACGAAAGAACTTGTTTTTTGGTTCTAGGCCTGGGAATGTTCTGAATTGCCTCAACACGATTGGGTGAAAGGGATTTCCCGTCGCTGGAAATCTCATGACCCAAAAATGTGACCTTTTGTCGGACATGTTTTAGGAGTCGGATCGTATCGCGTTCGCATTGTTCTTTTGTTGGCGCACAAATCACAAGGTCGTCCACATACTGCAAAAGTGCAGAGCCCTCGGACAAAGCCAGAGGCTCTAGACTTTTCCGCAACGCGTCGTAAACAGTACGGGACTCGCAAACCAGAACTGACTATCTGGATGAACAGGAACACTGAAAAATGCATTGGCCAGGTCCACCACCGAAAACCACTTGTGACAAAATTGTGTAAGGATTAGGAACTTGAGGAGCTCTCGGCTGTACAGCATCATTTACGACTTGCAAGTCTTGTACAAAACGCCATTCAGTTGGTTGACCTTTGTCTCTTATTTTCTTCACAGGAAAAAATAGGAGTCCTCACAGGAGAAGTGTCACAAGGCACAATTACTCCTGCCTTTTTCAGGGACTCAAAAACCTTCAATAGCCTCAGGTTTGGCAAGGTGTTGGCAAGGTCTGTAATCAGATTTGGGGGTGATCACCACTGGTTCTGCTGTTTTAATTAGACCAACATCATGTTTTCCTCGAGCCCACAGAGTCTTAGGACTTCCTGGAGGGCTGGGATGGCTGCAGCCTCAGTCTCTGACAGAAAAATGTGCGAGGATGTTATAGGTGGAACTAACTGAACTGTTCGTTGTGTGTGAGTGGTTGCAGAAAAACCTTTCTAAATGCATGCAGTTTTGGATTGTAAAACACATGTGGGTCATCTGTGGGGTCCCACTTAGTGGTTGATCTACATGCACGTGCAAAAAGACCCAAATCCTCCCATTTATCAGTGTTTGCTTTTTCAAGTGCAATGTGCGGCGCAGAGTTATTTACATAGTACTGATGTTTTTGAGTGGGTGTAAGTTGCACAGATGCAATGCATTTGTTTTCTGTCCAACATAGGTGTGTGATACACAACCGTTCATTTTTGTATTTGTCATCATACCATTTCTTTTCATACTGTCTATCTGGACCCACTGAAACAAAAGATGTACACTGAAGTGAGTCATTTGGCATGCACTGCACGTGCGTGTGTGGTGGGCCAGGGGGTGTGTGTTTTCTGGCCTCTTCCAAAAATAGACTGCAGATATCGCTCTACGGTAGCTTCCACTGATAAGCATACAACAGCTGATCAGGGCAATATTTCACAAACAACTGTGCATTTTCATGAGGTTTTATGACTTGAACACCATCTGGTGTGGGAATAAGAGTTATTCCCAGTTTGCACATGAGATCTCTGCCCAATAAATTTATAGGGCAGCAGTCTGACAACAGAAATGCATGTTTGAAGTTGGTGCTGTTATCATCGGAACATTTAAGAGGAACAGTAAAATGTTCACGTACTACTACACCAGAAGCACTTGCAGAGTTGACAAAGCAGACTGACATTTTAGGAGAGCTCAGAAACTCCTTTCCTTTGATCACTGAGTGTGTGGCACCAGAGACAACAAGGAAAGAAACCATTCTGTCATTCACAGATAGAGAATATGTTGGCATTTTCTTAAAGGCATTGTTTTCATATTTCACATATGTACCAGCTGGAGGTGAACATTTTGTTTCAAGGAAGGTTATTGCATCACATAACAATTCAAACGTGTGATCTGTAGTGTGCGATGTGGGTGTGTTACCAGGCTCCAGATGCGTCGGGTGAGTCAGAGTAGAGAATGAGCTGTCCGGCCGCACCCCCCTTCCCTTCTCTCAGTCCGCCTGGCTGGAGGTCGCAGCTAGAGTCTTGGTGCAATCCTTGGCCCAATGTCCTTTTTGTTCACATCGGAGACACACTTCTGGATCACAATAAGAGCGTCTCCAGTCACCGTATCCTCTGTGACCTCGTCCTCGATATGCAGCCTCAGTTTCACCTTTCGCCTGTACGCAGTCAGAGATCTTAGCAGAGTTCATCCGAGGTGGGAAGGCAGCTGTAATTACTGTATACAGCGCGGTAACAGCATGTCTATAGTCTTCATTTTCCACGTCGTCCCAGTCATGATGTGAGCAGCACGTGTCGCCACTTGGAAACTTTTCTGAAAGCTTTGACCAATCTGCTGCTCCCATTTTCAGGATTAGCAGGCGTTTCAGTTCAGGAAGGGTTGGGCTGAATTCTCGACAGAAAAGTTCTAAGTCCTCATCAAATTTCTTTCCACATGTACTCGGCTGTGGCAGGTGTGCCATGGCCTCTTTCACATCAGTATCAGACCTGGGGCGGAAAACCATTTGGACGCCCCGGGCTCCTGCCACCTCCACCATGGGATAGGTGCCGGTGGCTCCTGTATTATCTTCCTTGTTGGCCTTGCTTCTGGTGTAAGGTCGAGGAGTAAGAGGGGAATGTTCTCCAAAGTTTGCAGCAACAGATGTGGTTTTGGTTAGCTGTCCTTTGTTGGCACTGAGCTTCGCATCCCCTTGTTTGTGTCCCGCTGCGCTCATATCTGGTTGGGAAGCAGACGATGACGGTTTCTGGTCGTCCGGGTATGGCGGTGGTGCTGGAGACCGTAGTGGCGGTGGTGGTCTCGGCGGTGCTATGGGTTGAACAGGAGGGACGCGTCGAGGTCATAGTCCACTCTGAGACACTGAGGCATAGAACCTGGAAGTGGGGGATACAGAGAAGAAACCCGATTCTGAGAAGACAACTCTGTTCTTTTCTCATCACTTGCACTCTTCTTTTCCTTCTCATTTTGACTAGCACATTTACGTCTCTCCCTGCATCCACTTTCCACATCCTAAAGGCTTTCAAACGCCTTTCAACCTCCCCAAGTTTTTTTATGTGACACTTTTCTTTTTGCTTTTATCTCTTTTATTCTAAAATTAATCTTCTCCTCCAACAGATTCAGCTGTCTCATGCTGAATGTCCCTCCGCAGGGAAAACCAAACTCTCTCACCCAGACATGTAAAGGCTCTATAGCCTCATTACCATCATTAACCTTTATGTAATTTATGTTTGGGGCAGCCAGGTCTGGTCCTACGCCAGCTTCCTGTTTTTTTGCTGGATTTGCCTCCCATTGTTCTACTTGTCACTTGTCCCAGTGCACTTTATATTTATCCTTAAGACCCGGTCATTACCATGAATTCAGTTTAATTACGCTACAAATTCTGAAAAAAAGCAGCCAACCAGCGGTGATAACCTTAAGAGACCCCTTGTCTCTGCTTGGTTTCACTCGGCCCTGATTTGGCCCCCAATCCAGCGGTAAAACAGCTTAATAGGATAAACACCTTTTCTTCCTATTAGCGCCGGTGTTCCCAGAACCCGGTATTACTCTGCCCTGAATTGGTTCGAGTCGCCCAACTATCACAATGATCAACAGAAATCCAGCAAAAATTACTAATTTACTTAATTTTTTATTTTTTTTTCCAAAACATAATTATAATTATTTATTCATTTATTTTCCCTCTTAAAGAAGTTTCGTTTCTTTCAGTATCTCACCGTTTGTTAAGCAACGTGGTCCTTTTTCCCTCAATAAGGATTCCAGTGATGACGGTCCGGGGCCGCAGCGGTCAGTCCTCTCGTCTCTTAAGATTTTTTCTCGAGGTAGAGGCTGGACGAAGTTTTCCTCCAGGCTGGCCGGTCACAGTCCGCTGCAGGCTCCAGATCCTGTCACACAAGGAATCCCACTTCTGACACCAAATTGTTGTGGAAATTTGTCTTATTTGTGAGATATCTGAAACAAACTTGTAAGAAATACCAGTTGTCTTTTAAGGATTTTATTCTTTATAAAAAAGGTTCATCAATCAACAGAGTGGCATGCGGTCTGCAGAAAGAAGAACAAGATGAGACAGTTGAGAACCCTTTTTGTTAAAGGAAAGGAATGCCCTGTGTCCTTCTCATGTCTGTACCAGGCTCCGTTCCCATAACAAGAAGCACATATCTCTCTTTGTGCTGACAGTACAAACATTCGAGGATGTGGGAAGAACACAGTGAAGACAATGTAAGACGACATAATGAATAAAAATGGTATAGTAATGCAATTTCCCATTCCAGGCTTTTATGGTGAGGGATCTGATGTTCGGCTCCCATTTTAGGTCCTGGGTGATAATGGTGCCCAGGAAACGGCAGGACTCCACAGAGTTGACTGGGGAGCCACACAGGTTGAAGGAGGCGGGTGGGGCTGGGTTCTTTCTGAAGTCCACTACTATCTCCACTGTCTTTAGAGCATTAAGCTCCAGGTTGTTCTGGCTGCACCAGGTCACCAAATGGTCAATCTCTCACCTGTAGGCGTACAGGTTTCCAGATGTTACCAGTTCTGGTCCCAAAGCAATTTTTTCAACAACTCAACCTTTGCATCACACAGTTTATATGGAGAAACAAACCACCCAGGATAAAGATGTTAATATTGCAAAACCCTCTAGAAAAAGGTGGACTGAAAAGTCCCCAATTTTGAGCATTTCTATTGGGCAGCACAAATTACAGCAATGTGGGTCTGGCAAACAGTGCAAATCCCATTCACCTAAGTGGAAACAAATTGAACAGAACCATTTAACAGAGTTCAAACTGGAATCAGTTCAATATAACAGCTCGCTTAGCTCTCTTTTGGTTACAACAACAAACCCAGTTATTGTCCATACTTATAAGATATGGCAGCAAATTTGGAAGAAAACGGGCTGTATTCAACCTATTTATGACAAATCCCCTTTCCACTCCAATCCCTCTTTACCTAAAGCCCTTAGAGATGGTATTACAAACCTATGGTTTACAAGAGGTATTACAACTTTTGGGAATTTGTTCAAAGATGGAACCCTTCAGACTTTTGAAGAGCTCTCATCTCAGTATGGACTACTCCACACCCATTATTTCAAATACCTCCAGGTTAGGCACTTTGTTATCTCCGAACAGGGTGGCCATCTTCAACCATTAAAAGAGCAGCCTCTAGATAAACTTGTGCGTAGTAAACAGGGAGTGGGGGGGGGTTTATCAAATCAAATCAAATCAAATTTTATTTATATAGCCCAAAATCACAATTCATTCTTTATTCTTCATTTTATCTTGAACAACAAGTAGCCATCAAAATGATATGTCAGACAAACAAAATAATCTGTTCGAGAGGGAACAGGAGGAAGCAGAAAGCTTATTTAGTCCTGTCCCTTCTTCACAACTTCCTCACATCATAAAATAAATACAACAAAAAAGAAATATATAAAAGTAAAATACAAAGTAATGACAAAATGATAAATACAACAAAACAATTAACAAAAAATCAAGGCATACTTAAACTAGCCTCCTACAATATCCTAAACTCGAAAAAGTTAATTCCCCAGTCACTCCCCATATACCACCAAAGTGAAGTACTGTATTCCATAACCCAGCCGTGATTGCAATTAGTTATATTTATATTATACATATTGCTTCGTATAAGGAACAGAAATGTAATAGAATAATTACATCCAGAAAATAGATAGTTTTGAGGTCTTATTTTTTTATTATATTTGTCAAGAATTGCTTTCTTGTATCTGTTTTTAAACTGTATAGAGCTAGTACTTTGATTTCTTCTTCAAGATCATTCCACAATGTTACCCCATAGACTGATATGCACATGCTTTTAAAAGCAGTACGTACACAAGGTTTTTTAAAATTTAATTTTCCTCTTAGATGATATTTACCTTCTCTATCTTGAAACATTTTTTTAAATGTTTTCAGGCAGTGCATTATTTCTTGCTTTAAACATTATTATTGCTGTTCTAACTTTCACTAAGTCCATAAATTTCAAAGTCTGTAATTTAAAAAATAGAGGATTCGTATGATCAAGATACCCAGCATGATTTATTATCCTTACTGCTCTTTTTTGCAATGTGCATATCCTTTTTAAGGTACTCTTGTAAGTATTACCCCAGATTTCAACACAATAGATCAGATATGGTAATATGTGTAATAGCGGATAAGGTCTAACGTCTCATTTGGAAAAGTCGGCGAACCCCTGGGTATCCCACACACTCAGAGTCTGGCAGAAGGTAATTAATATTTGTGAGATGCATAGAATGTTGAGAATTTTCAGATGGTTTGCCTATGACTCAGATTTTATTCCCAATAGGCACAACTCTAGTTTTAAATCATGGACATTGTATGGTCTCACAACACTCCTTTCACTTACTCGAAGAAAGCCTGTGCACAGCTTTGAGACCTTGCAGGATAATCACGGCTTGGCACGAAACAAATTTCATAGATACCTGCAATTACGATCATATATTGCTTATGAATGTAAATTGACCGACCTTACAGAACGTGAATCAGAATTTTTCCACACATATGGCATGCTGGAGACAATGTGGTTCAACTGTTGCTAACCACTATCATATCTTCTGGGATTGTCCCAAGTTAAATGATTTCTGGAGGGGTATCCAGGCTTCCTTAAGCACGTTTTTTAACACTCAAATACCTCTGGTTTTTGATGTTCTGTACCTGGGTCTTGTCTCTTTTTTGAAATGCAGGACCAAGATAAAGCTGCTGCAATTACTTTTGGTGGCTAGTAAGAAAACAATTACAAGGAGATGGTTAAGCCCGATTCAGCCTACCCTGGATGATTGGATTGGAATTACCCTAGAGATATTTAGGATGGAAAAATTGAGCTATCAATTAAGAATCCAAAAGGACAAATTTTACCAAATCTGGAACAACTGGATTTCATTCATAACCCCCACGAGAGCAGATTTCATTTGATCTCACTGGTAATATTACTTCCTAGATTACTTACTTAATTTCTGACTGGTTATTGTTAATTATTTCTATGACAGCAGCAGCGGGCGACCACCCTGGTTCCTGTACATAGTTCCATTTAAACTGTGAGATGAGAGATGAGATCTACAAGTAAGTTGTACCAGAGTTCTCTCTAAGTGAGCATGTAAATCTCATCTGGCTTTGTGTACCTCACGCAAATTATCAGTACTGTCTTTTAAGAGGA
Source organism: Pagrus pagrus (assembly GCF_965226575.1). NCBI lineage: Eukaryota > Metazoa > Chordata > Actinopteri > Spariformes > Sparidae > Pagrus > Pagrus pagrus. The sequence continues at coordinate 355,299 of NW_028175408.1, forward strand.
TAACCTGTATCCACTGATATTATTCCATTACAATTGCTGTGTAATTTAAGTTATTAGAGGAAAGTGGGTACTACAAAGGCCGAACGTAATTTAATCCACGACCCATGACTATACCTTTTTTGGACTCGCATGCCTGGACGGCTGGTGATGCGTTTTTCCTGGACTCAAACAAACAAAACCGGAAGGACACTTGTTTTCACTCTTACCAATGTTGATATGCTGGTGTATTTATGTCCATTCCAAATAAAGATATAATAAAAAAAAAAAAAAAAAAGATATTGTAATGAGTGCACAGTACAGAAAGTGTAGTGTTGCTTGATTCAAGATATATCTACATGTACTCAGCACTCCAATGCTCTTTGCCATCTTAGTACACAGATACTTAATGTGGGCCTTCCAGCAAAACTAAATTAATAAATTAAAAATTAAAACACTCCAAAATTTGTTTTCATAAACTCTTTCTATTGCAACATTATTCATTTCTACGTGAACATCTTCATTCATTTTACGATGTCCAAAATTTATAAATTTAGTTTTGTTCAGGTTCAATCAGCGCTGCCCCTCCTTAGACGCAGAACACGCGCTGTGCGTAGGGCCCCACGATCCGTGGGGGGCCCCATTTTGCACAAGGGGACGCATTCTCCGCAAATGCGCAAAGGATGCGCATCGCTGCCGTGAGGCACGCTTAGAGCACCAAGTCAGCCAAAGGCAGGAGAGAAAAAAAAAGAGACGAGTAATCTGACGCCGCACACGTTGCCGCAATGATTGACAGCACGCAGCATCTGACCAATCAGCGGTCAGATGCGCCGACAGGCAGTTGGATGCAGGTGGAGAGATGGCCTCCCAACGGCAATATGAATCGGGAGCAAGCAAAAGAAAGACAAAGTCTAAACAAGAGGAGGCTCGTGCTTCACTTGAAGGTGGGTATGTTGTTGAAATAAAAAAGAAAACTTTGTGGCATAAACACCCCAGCTGCTAGCATGCTAATCATGAGACAGAAGAGAGGATAATTCTGTCTAGATGTGGACTGGAGATGAAATTTTCCAGCGGCCCTGATTATCATTTATTGAATGTCTTGTTAACTGCATATACATTCAGCTCTGTTGAAAAAGGAGCGGTTAATTGACCAGTTGGTGGTCGTATGTTGGCTCAGGTTTATAGCCTATCAATCTATGCTATCAATAGAAGTTTTGGGCTATTTTTATGGAGGTAAAATGTCGCCATCTCTTGGTGAATTTAATTTATAACAGTCATATAAGATTAGATAAGAAAAATTAAGATAATCCTTGACCCACAATGGAGAAATGTAAAGCGTTACAGCAGCAAACAGCAGTGTAGGAATATAGAACCTAAGCACTAAATGTAAAAATAAGTATTTAAAAATATGTAGATATAGAAATATCATCAAATCAAATCATAATGAATATTATTAGCTGTAGTCGTATTTGCATTAATTGCATTTTAATCTTTGTGAGGCTAGTATTTACATTAATTTCATTGTGTAATTTACCATTAAGACCAAAACAAAAATTAATAATCTGCTTGTATGGTGGATTTCTTGTCATAACAGGGTCAATGCTGAAGTTTGTTACTAAGGGTGACACGGAGCCAGCACCCAGTATGTCACAAGGGCCATCAGGCACCATGTCTACTGAAGCAGCCTGCATCTGTAAAAGGCTTGTTCCATTGTTGAAAGAGGCTGTTCATTTGATTTGTTCCTACTTATAAAAGGTTGTAAACCTAAATGGCATTCCGTGATACAGTCATTTTGTAAAGGGGGGGGGGGCCTCAAAATAAAATTCTGCTTAGGGCCCCAATTTTGCCAGGGGCGGCCCTGGGTTCAATGATAATTTATTTATATCAAACCAACTTTTTAATTTATACATTTCTTCCGTGACCACTTCCAAGAGCTGCTGCAAGTCTTCCCCAGAACAAAAAATATTTGTGTCATCCGCAAAGACAACAAACTTCAGTACATTTGAAACTCTACAAATGTCATTAATGTACAAAATAACTAGCTTCGGCCCCAAGACTGACCCCTGTGGGACACCACAGGTAATGTTCAGGTTCTTTGACTTGTGAAGACCCATCTGCACAAATTGAAGCCTGTTTTTAATGTAACTCTTTATCCAATCCAATGCAACCCCTCTGATGCCATACCTCTCCAGTTTTTTAAGTAGCATCCCATGATCAATTGTGTCGAATGCTTTTTTTAGGTCAACAAATATATAGAAGTTAATCTGCCTGATCTGAACCCATACTGACTGTCCATGAATATATTATTTTTTTTAATGAAATTATCCAGTCTTGTAACAAAAAGTTTTTCAATAATTTTTGAGAACTGAGAAAGCAAGGATACAGGTCTATAGTTGGTGAAAAGGTGTTTATCACCATCTTTATACAATTACTTTAGCAACTTTAATTTTATCTGGAAATGTTCCCGTTATGAATGATAAATTACATATATGTGTTAACAGACCCACAATTCCATTTATTATTTTCTTTAGAAGACTCATATCGATATCATTCTAATCTTTTGACGTTTTACTTATACACTTATTTACAATATCAATAATTTCCTTACTTTTCAGTTCCCAATATGACTGAATTTGGATTTCTCTCCACACATTTTTCCTCAACACATTTCTTCTCGGATTTATTTCTTTGGCCAGATTAGGACCCATCCATTAACAAAAAAACTGTTAAATTTGTCAACCACTTCATTCCTATCAGTAATTGTTATGCCATTGTCCGTAAACAATTCAGGGTAATCTGGTTTGGTTTGTCTTTTTCTAATTATATTATTTAAGGGAATAGTTGTCCAGTCCATCAGCAGGGCAGAGGAGAGCCATTAGCATTGGGCTAAGACAAGCGACAAAAGTAGCTAATTTGGCTAACGTTACATATTTCATGAAAATAACAAATCCCCGAAGCAAAACAACTAATTACCTGTCCAACAGAAAGACAGCAACCTCTGCATCACTTCTGGAAGTGCTACTTTTGGCTGCATTTTCTCTGCCATTGTTCTCTCTTGGTAACTCTGCTGCTTCTTCTTCTGCTGCTGTTTTATGGCTGTTGGCAAACAACTTTAGGTGTGCATTACCGCCACCTTCTGAACTGGAGTGTGGATCTCCTGCTAACTCCATAGCTGTGTCCAAATTCAGGGGCCGCATCCTTCGAAGGCCGGGTCCTTCGGAGAGTCCTTTGACGGTTGCGTCAACCATAGTTAAATTGGACGGTCCAGCCTTCGGCGTATTTCCTGGTTTGCGTCACCAGATGTTCCCGCCCTTACGGTTATGTCATGATTGATGCCGCCCAGGCCCGCGAAAGAGTTTTGACTGAATGGATTTTATGGTTTTCTGAACGTCTAACATTTTGAAAGCGAAGGCTTTTATAGCTTTACTTCCAACGGCATAATGCTAATTTATGCCGTATGCTAATGCATTACCAGGGTCACGTATTTTAACTGAAAGTCCGCTGAAGTTTAACATATCTGGCAATGGATGATCAAATGAGTAAAAACCGAGTATAAACCCAGAACTTACATTTAAATGTCAAGTCCGCGCCACTTGATGTCGCCATTGTTCAGTTTTCCCTCTTCTTTTTCGTGACTGAGCAGCGGCGCACAAAGGATCTTGGGATATGGGAGGCCGCGAAGGATAGTAGCGGTCCGTCCTCCAAAAAGCGGGAGAAGCAGGCTGCATTTGTGGGCTGCATTTGGAGGAGCCTTCGAATTTGGACATCCTTCGCGCAGCGTTGTGATTGGCCTTCAAATCCGCACTTTGAAGGATGCTGCCCCTGAATTTGGACACAGCTCATGTGGACTGTGTTGAATATATCCGGCAACGGTTCTTTAAACTCTGACTGAGAGGGAGGGATTGGTCAGAGATTTTACAGGCCTGCAGCTGCCACAGAGGTATGATTTATTTTGTTTATTTTTCTGAACACATTATGTATGGACTACTCTCAGGATGGAAAGGCCATTTCACCCAGTATAACAAAAAGTGTTTCTGAACAGGATTACCAACTATACCTTTAATATATTCCATATACTTTTTACATTGTTTTTATTATTCTCTAATATTTTATTATAATAACCCTTCTTACATACTCTCATAATATTAGTTAATGCCTTTTTGTATTTCTTATATTTAATCTCCGCCTCTTTTGTTCTATATTTTATGAAGTGCCTATACAGAGTATTCTTTTTCTTACAGGCATTTTGCAGTCCCTTAGTCATCCAGGGGTTTTCAGAATACTTATTCTTGTTACATTGTTTGCATATATATATACATATGACAGCTTTTGTCATACTCATTTTTGAATGTCTAAAAATAATTATCAGTGTCTTCACAAACTTTCCAATCATAATTAATTAAATCATTCCTAAATGCAGCTATAGTTTCCTCAGATCTTACTCTCCTGTATTTAACTTCATTACACCCCCAGTTCCTATTGTAGTTACATTCATGAATCGCAAAGACAGGCAGGTGATCACTAATGTCATTAAATAATAATGCACTAACAGTACTACTCTCCATATTGTTTGTAAAAATATTGTCAATCAGAGTGACAGTGAGATGTTATTCTGGTTGGTTTTGTAATCGTTGGAAATAAACTCATACTATACATTGCTTCCACAAATGCATCCGTCATTTTATGGTTGTTGGGATTCAACAAGGCTATGTTAAAATCCCCACAGACATAATTGACTTTTTTGCTTTTCTTTAGCGAATACCCTTTCCATATTTTCTATAAAGATTTCAATGTTTGAACCAGGTTTCCTATACACACAACTGACAATGACATTTTTCTTTTTTTCCAATACATATTTCAATAGTAACACACTCCATTACATCATCCATGATTACTGACATATTGTCCACAACCTTGTGAGGCCTTTGTCAACAAATAGAGCCACGTCTCCTCCAGTTTTGCTCCCTCTATTAATGCAATTAAGTTCCTATCCCTGCAAAACAAAATCTGTACCTCTCTCTTCGTCAAGCCATGTTTCTAAGATGGCTATAATGTTAAAAGGCTTTTTGAACTGCATTAGATATTCTTTTATACTTTGGAAGTTTGCATATAAATTCTACTGTTAAAATGAATAATATTTATCCCATGTTCAACAGTAATATTGTTAAACTGTTTTCTGTATAACAACAGCAACTGGTGTTTGTTTTTAAAAAGATTATGTTCCGGATCTATAACCTGTTCATATTCTATTAAGTTTTGTTCCAAGTTATCACATTGCCTCAATGGGCTTTACAGTCTGTAAAGTGAACGACATCCTCTGTCCTTAGACCCTCGATTCGAGTGAGGAAAAACTTGCCATCTTGATGGGGAAAAAAAAAAAAAAAAAGACCCTTTTAACCAGAAAAAAAAGACGACGGAAGAAACCTCAGGGAGAGCCACAGAGGAGGGATCTCTCTTCCAGGACGGACAGTCATGCAATAGATGTCGCATGTACAGAAAGAACAGCAATCACAGTTTACAGGTTGCATTGACAGAAAATCTGATAAAAATTATATATGTAAAGTATGTGGATCCAGGAGACGACTGAGCAGGACAAGGCATCGTCAGGGGGTGCCCGAGCCACACGACCTCCTGTCCACCGTGGTGACCTGGAAGAGGGCAGGCCACACAGGATAATTAGTAGTAGAGAGAGAGATCAGAATGAGGAGGCCTCAAAATTTACAGGAATACAGTTATAAGGAGATAGCGAAACAAGGAGAGGAACGATCCAACGGAGCCCGGGTGTGACAATCCAGATCTGACAGTATGTGGGGCTGTAGGAGCCAGGAGAGGTAGATGGTCTCTGGGGCCTGAGTTCATCAGAAGGGAGCCTGAATGAAAAGAGAGTAGGAGGAGAAAGAGGGGGAGAAAGTGACACAGCTTGCACCTTGTGGGAACAGAAAGAAAAACAAGGTTATAGAAATGCAATGTTAATCAGAATAAGCAGATTATTACTCGTCGGCAGGACAATGTGGCGTCTAATACTATAGCTTACTCACTGAGACTGAGTTGACCCACCGAAGAAGCTAGCAGTCGATGTCAAGGACTAATTAAAGGCCAAGTCAGAAAAAGTGAGTTTTGAGTTTAGATTTAAAGGCGTCAATAGAGCCAGATTGTCTAATATCAGCTGGGAGTTTATTCCAGAGGAAGGGGGCCTGATAGGAGAAAGCCCTGCAGCCAGCTGACTTCTTCTTAACCCTGGGAACCATCAGGAGCCCTGAATTTTGAGAGCGTAGTGCACGAGTTGGAGAATACAGTATAATAAGATCTGACATGTACGACGGGGCAAGGCTGTGTACAGTTTTGTATGTCATCAGCAGCACCTTAAAGTCTGATCTCATATGTATTGGGAGCCAGTGCAGTGAGGCTAAGATTGGTGTAATATGATCAAATTTTCTTGTACATGTTAAGACTCTAGCTGCAGCATTTTGAACCATCTGAAGACCTTTAGTGCTCCCATGTTGAAGACCCGAAAATAAGGCATTGCAGTAATCCAGCCTAGACGAAACAAAGGCCGTGGACAGGAAGGACCTAATTTTGGCCATATTGCGCAGGTGGTAAAAAGCGATCTTGGTAATTTCTTTTATGTGCTGATGGAAAGAGAGGCTAGAGTCAAAAGTAACACCTAAATTCTTAACAGTTGAACTTTGATCACGTGACAGTAACTCTCGACAGTTGTGTTATTTCTCAAAGGGGTGTCTCTGTCGAGGGGGAGCAATGACCAGCATCTCAGTTTTATCCGAATTTAGGAGCAGGAAATTTTCTGACATCCAGCTCTTCACGGCACACAGGCAGGTCTCCAATTTGGCGATTTGAGATTTATCATCAGCTTTGATGGGCACATACAGCTGAGTGTCGTCCACATAGTTCCACATAGTGGAAATGTATTCCCTAACTCTGTATTCCCAAACTCCGAGTATGGAACACCATACTTCACATCAGTAAATATCGATGTAGTACTTTTATATATACAATATAACAATATGCCGTGACCTGTGGTGTCAAATGCAGCACTGAGATCTAGTAACAGAAGCACTGAGGTAGAGTCTAAATCTAAATTAAGTAAGTAAGATGTCCTTTACCACTTTAGTAAGGGCAGTTTCGGTGGAGTGACAGGCTCTGAAAGCTGATTGAAAAGGTTCCAGGAGATTGTTATTAGTTAGGTAGCCTGAAAGTTGCTGGGACACAACTCTTTCTAAGATTTTGGAGAAGAAGGGAAGGTTGGATACTGGCCTATAATTATTTAGAGATCCTGGGTCAAGGTGGGGTTTCTTAAGTAGAGGCTTAACCACAGCAGACTTAAAACTAGCAGGGACAACACCTGTCATGAGCGATAAGTTAACAATATTTAACATTGTAGGTCCCAGTGCTGGCCATAGATCCTTAAACAGTTTTGCCAGAAGGGTGTCCAGGATGCAGGTAGTTGGCTTTGAGGATGAGACAATTTTAGACAATATCTCAGGGGAGATATCTTCAAAATTGTTTAGAGCCGGGGCTAACTGAGAATCGGCAGAAGGCTGTTTTATAATCAACTTTGACGAGGAAGCCAGAGATGATGAATTAATTTTGGCTCTAATATCATCAATTTTATTGCAAAAGAAATCTAAGAAATCATTTGCATTAAAGGATGTACAGCTCACAGACTGTGGTTTTTTGATTAAGTTTAGCCACAGTGTCAAAGAGAAATCTAGGATTGTGTTTATTATTGTTTATTAGGCCAGATAAATATGCTGTTCTAGTGGCATTAAGAGCACGCTTGTAATTAAGTACACTATGACAGCATGCAAGATGAAAAACGACTAATTTAGATTTTCGCCATGCACGTTCCATTTTCCTGCAGGCCTGTTTGAGATCTCGGGTTTCATTAGTAAACCAGGGAGAAGATTTCTTTGGTCGTCTTGTCTTGGTAGAGACCGGTGCCACAGAATCGAGGAGAGAAACGATTACCGAGTTAACTTAATTGGTGAATTTTTCCACAGGCTTTGTCGCAATCGCAAAAGGGGCCAGGACCCCAGCCAATTTATCACAGAGTGTCGCTATGATTGCCGGGCTGATATGACGAGAGGTGGAAACATTTGTGTCATTGATACAGGGACAGGCTAATGACGCTTCAAATGTAATAAGAGAGTGGTCCGACACAGCAGAGGAGACGGAAGCAACATTCAGGGCTGACGCATCTAATCCATGGGAAAGAATCAAATCCAGAGTGTTACCACTGGAATGAGTAGGTTCATGAACGAGCTGAGTAAAGCTAGACATATCGAGCAGACCCAAAAAAGCTTTACTTAGAGCAGTGGTTCTCAACTATTTTCTGTCATGCCCCCCCTAGAGGACAGAAATTTTTTCACACCCCCCCTGAATTGAAATATTATTGAGAACCTGATAATAATTATTCATTTATCTGTATAAACCACTGTATGAGTTGCTGGCACCAGCATTCTGCATACAATCACCTGATTATCAAAATAGATTAAAAACATCTGCATCTCATCTCATCTGTTAACATCTGCAACAACTTCAAACAATTTCCAAGTTTAGTTTATTAACTCAATTTGTAACATTTAAACAAGACTGTGATTCTCAAAACAGAGAAAAAAGCGCAAATGATTCACTGGGATGTGCATTTTTATAGACTTAACACATTAACATTCAAAACTTTAAACTGTAAACATTGGTCACTTGTCAGCTTCATCAGCTTATTCCTTTTCAAAAAGGACTTTTTAATTTTTTTTGTGCAACATTTGCAACAATATTGCTTTTTTTTAAACGTTATTTTACTACGCACTGACAAATCTAAACATGTACACACTTATCATCATATGGATGCAGTTAATGTGGGATCCTGACCCACCAAACATCCTGGAAAATGACAAAGTTACATTTTTCTCTTAATTACATAATCACCATCAGTAAACGGGACGCCGTCTGTCACTCGCAGGGAGGGAGGCTGTTTTATGGAGGAAAGATCACTGAAGTCTCGGTCAGTAGGGCTGACTTAGCAGTGATGTTTTTCACCGCGACAAACACTTGCCGAGTTAAAGTTTTTTGCCGGGGACAGACGCCGTTTTTCGGGCAGAAATGTGACGAAGAGTCGGTTGGACCGACAGGCTGACAGACACTTTTCCACATATAATTGCTGTATTTTTTTCCTCATAAGTTGCCAAAGACACGACCAGTTACCACGTTACTGTTGTTTGGTCCTGTAACATTGCTTTGTGGGACATTTCTCTATATTTTATTGAGTGTCGGACCTGTTTAGTTATCACACAGTGAACACCATCAGATCGACAACCCCCCGCTCCCCACCGTCGGCTTATCTGCTCACACTGGTTCGGTTCGCCAATACTGTGCCTCTGATACCTCCGTAGGAGCATCAGAGGCAGAGGGAAATTTCACCCCTCGCCGCATCTGAAACTTTCACACAGAGGCAGATGGGGAGAATTGGCGCAGGATCCCCGCATGCAAACAGCAGTGTGAATGAGGCTACTAATAATGACAGTGGAAAATGAAAATGAAATGAAAGTCCTGACCTGCCTCTCACGCCCCCCCGACACCTCACCGCGCCCCCCACCATTTGAGAAGTACTGACTAGGAGAGTCAGAAGGCTTATTTAAGTGGATATTGAAATCCCCAATAATTAGGATCTTATCTGAACTAGTTACAAGATCTGCAATAAATTCACCGAATTCTTCTAGGAACTGGGAATAAGGCCCTGGAGGTCTGTAGATTACCACCAGGGGAAAGCCTGTTACTACTTGATGGAGATGGTTTTAACACCAGGGCCTCAAAAGAAGTAAATTTAATTTCCTGGTTGGAGCTTAAACTGAAAATAGATAGATGTAGATTAGAGCAACGCCTCCTCCCTGTTTAGAGGCCCGAGCAACATGGGCATAGTTATAATCAGGAGGGGAGGCTTCATTTAATGGCAGAAAAGTATTAGATTTCAGCCATGTTTCACATAAGCCAATCATGTCCAGCTTATGATCAGTAATCAAATCATTAATCAGTAAGGCTTTGGTTGACAGTGATCTAATATTAATAAAGCCAAGGAATTGGAACAAGGTACCTTTTAGTAGTTAGATTTGGCTGCCTATGCAGGTAGGGATGACGGGATGCCGGGATGCCATTGTGATTAGCTTTGGTATTTTATTATGCGAGACTGTGTAAGGTGCTTGCTAAGACATTTCCCCACTGTCAGAGGTGGAGATCAAGATTAAATTATTGTGGTTTATAGGGGTGTCAACATCTACACGTGTAAACGGGTACGCGGATAATAAATCATAACCGTTTAGAAAAGTTTACGCGTCATTTTTCCTCCTCGTTTATTTCTCACCAATATATAGGCCTATAGTATTTTTAGGGGTGATAATGTTGCCTAAAAGCTTCAGATAAAAACATTAACTAACTATACAATTAAATGTTCCCACTAGTGCAGTTATCCGCATACACAATAGATGCATAGGGCACAATGTTCTGTGATATATAAAAAAAACCCGCGGCCACAGCTATTTGTGTTTTTCAGACCAGCGAGACCACTTAAAGGCAAGACAGCTGCTGTGTAGAATAGGCTGCGGAGGACTTGAGAAGAGCGCGGCGCTCATCTTCTCCATGCGCAAATGTCGTCCTGCTGAAAACAAAAACTGTTAGTTTTTTTCGATTGCCAAGATGCATTGGTCGAAACTGAAGCGACATGTTCAAAACTCTTAACACAGTCTGCAAAACAGAAATGCATGTGGGCTTAACTGTCTCACTGCGTTTGGCCTCATTAGAAAGCATATGTTGGAGCCTATTGATTCTTTGTATTAATTATTTGGAAAATGGTATATGGTAATGGTATAAAATAATGCTAATGATAAGGATGACTATTCAGGATATATATTGTACATGAACTATTATTTATGATCGTTTTGCTGCTCAGGTCCCTCCTCCTAGTCAGGCCATCCTCCTCCTGTGATTAGGGAGAGAGGACAGCTGGTTTGTGCTTTTGTCTGTTTTTTGTGTTGAAGGAGTGAGGAGTGAAACAGTTTATCAACCACTAAATTACGTTTTTTATTTGCTCATTGTCTGAAGTCAACCCGGAGAATATTTCTGTTTATGTAAATAAATTCAAAACTTTTTGTTGAAACTGGAAACATCTCCGCGAGTGCTTATTATTAAGTGAGTCGTGGACCTCCTCCTCAGAAACTAGGTTTTTTTTTACCTTTTTTGAATGCAAGGAAGGAAAGTGGAAAGTCGGCGGATCACTCGCCGACAGATGAAGAAAGCAGCCGGCGGGCCGTGACTAAAATCAGCTGATCGACTCTATGAACGAATGCGCCGTTGCGCTACAAAGAAACAATCGAACACTATGGAAGGCAAAGTTGTGGATTGTGGATGTGGATTGCAATAAAACGGGGACGTTGGAATGATGTTTAAGAATGAACTTAACGGAAATTAAAGGAATTTGTGTGGTTATTTGTGATGATGTCTGACACACCTGAGACCGCAACTGAGTCTGAGGACATGTTGAAATCGCGCATTGCTTCGCGCAGAGGCAGATTGGGAGCATGCACGAGGAGGACAAATGAAATAAAGGCTTTGATGACTGACGTTGGAAATGTTGATAAAGTCAATGACACATTTGAAGCGTTTAAAGGAGCTGTGGATGAATTTAAAAATGCTCACAAATCTGTGCAAGAGCTCTTATCAGAGGAGGAAAAGGAAAATGATTATTATGACTGGTATGAACCCAGAATAACTAACCTGAATTACTTCATGAAAGATGTTGAAACATGGAAAAGAGAAATTGCAAATCTCTCTGTTACCTGCAAGAGAGATTTCTGTGTTTGATGGTAACCCATTGGCATATCAGTCTTTTATCCATGCATTTGAACACTTGGATTGAAGACAAGACTAAAAATAATCAGGACAGACTCTACTATCTTGAGCAGTTTATCTCTGGTTTACCAAGAGACTTGCACATGGATGGGAGCAGGGGCTATAGTGAAGCAAGACACCTCTTAAAAGAGCACTTTGGGAATGAAATGAAAGTTTCTGGAGCTTACCTGGAAAAAGCCTTGAACTGGACAGCGATTAAAGCCGAGGATGGGAAAACGCTGCATGCATATGCAATGTATTTGAGAGCATGTTGTAATGTAATGCAAGATTTACAGTATTTAGAGGAACTCGAGATCCCATCAAACCTAAGGCGAATAGCATCCAAACTACCCTACAAACTCCGGGAAAGGTGGCGAACCACAGCCTATGAGACACAACAGAGAACTGGCAGGAGAATCAGATTTCAGCACCTTGTGGATTTTGTGGAAAAACATTCTAAGATGCTTTTGGATCCGTTGTTCGGGGACATTCAAGACCAAATGACAACAAAAAAGTCTATCCCAAGAAGTAAAAATGAACCAAAATTAATAAGAGGCAAAAACAGCAGCTTCGCTACTTCAGTAGCAGTGAATACAGAGAAAGCAGGATGCGCTGTAAAACGCACTCTGATCGACCGCCCACAATTCAAAACACAGTCACATGACAACAAGGTTGAATTCTTAAGAAGCCATGGATACTGCTTTGGTTGCCTACTAAAAGGTCATCTAAGCAAAAAAGAAGATTAATGTGTCAAGTTTGTCAAATGAAACATCCTACTGTACTTCATATTCAAAGTGCAAAAGGCCCAAAACAGGAAAATCAACCAAAAGCCACTGCTGAGACAGAAGATAACCCCATAAGCAGTGCTCGTTTCAGCAGGTGATGGAACTGGGGCCGGGAGAGACTGTGCACTTGCGATTGTTCCAGTCAGAGTTAAGGTGGCAAAAGGGAGCAGGTATATTCAGACCTATGCCTTCCTCGATCCAGGCAGCACAGCAACATTTTGCACAGAAAATCTAATGAACCTGTTGAATGCGAAAGGACGCAAAACAGAGATACTTTTGCGAACAATGGGACAGGAAAACCCTGCAGGGACCTATGAGGTCAGAGGACTGGAGGTGGGAGACTTGGAGGGCTGCACATATCTGGACCTGCCGAAAGTTTACACGCAGAACAAAATCCCTGTCTCAAAGGAAAACATAATCACAGAAGCTGATTTGGAGAGGTGGCCTTATCTCAGTTAAAGGAAATTGAGGCAGACATTGAACTCCTCATTGGGACTGATGTTCCTCGAGCAATGGAGCCATGGAAAATAATAAACAGTCATGATAATGGACCATATGCAGTCCAAACCTTACTGGGATGGGTGGTAACTGGACCACTCAGTGTTAATAGTCCTGCAGAACGTGCTGGGCCCATTGCAGTGTCAAGTAACAAAATCTCTGTTGTTGAGTTGAAGGATCTACTCATCAGACAATATAACCACGATTTCTCTGAGAACATGTATGAGGAGAAAATTGAGATGTCAGTTGAGGATAAACGTTTTATGGAGATTGCTTCCAGCTCAGCATTCCTTAAAGATGGCCACTGTCATTTACCACTGCCTTTCCGGGATAAAGACAAGGTCATGCCTGATAACTATGATACGGTAAAGGAACGCACACTGCACCTTATGAAAAAATGTAAGAAGGATAAGACGTATGCCGAGGAATACACCTCCTTCATGGAGGACATTCTCAAAAAGGGTTATGCAGAGAAGGTTCCACCTCAGCAGCTTCGCAGAGGGGATGGACGGGTCTGGTATATCCCACATCATGGCGTCTACCACAAGCGAAAACTCAAACTGAGGGTGGTGTTTGACTGTACATCCTCATTTCAAGGAACGTCTCTAAATAAGGAGCTCCTCCAAGGTCCAGACTTAACAAACACCCTCATCGGAGTGCTATTAAGGTTTCGCCAAGAACAAATTGCAGTTATGGCAGACATTGAGGCAATGCTTTATCAAGTACATGTTGATGAAAAGGACAGAGACTTTCTGAGGTTTTTGTGGTGGCCAGAGGGTGATATCAGCAAACCCCTTGATGTTTACAGGATGAAAGTTCACCTCTTTGGCGCTGTACCATCCCCGAGCATTGCTAATTTTTCCCTGCGTCAAACTGCTGATGACAACCAGAAGCATTACTCTGATGAAGTTATGAAAACCATCAAAACTAACTTTTATGTGGACGATTGCCTCTGATCTGTGGCAACAGCAGACCGAGCTATAAAGCTCGTCAAAGATCTCACTAAAGCCTGCGATCAGGGAGGTTTCACATTGACAAAATGGGTCAGCAATAACTGTGAGGTGTTAGCAAGCATTCCTGACCATCACAGAGCAAAGGCAGTCAAGGAACTGGACCTGGATAAAGAAAAGCTGAAAGAACAAATCACAGTCGAGCCTGCACTTGGAATCCACTGGAACACCCACAGTGACACCTTCAGCTTTAAAGTAACTGTCAACAGCCGGCCTGCAACCAGAAGAGGTATACTCTCCACAGTAAGTTCAGTTTATGACCCATTAGGTTTTCTCTCTCCTTTCATCCTGAAAGCCAAACAACTACTGCAAGAGCTCTGCAAATCCAGGTATGGATGGGATCAAGTTATTCCACAGGAATCTGCAATGCCCTGGCAGAGATGGATCGGGGAATTAATTCAGTTACGTGGGTTTCAAGTAGCAAGATGCATAAAGCCTGAGAACTACGACCCAGTGGCGACCGCTGAGCTGCATCACTTCTGCGATGCAAGCGAGTCAGGTTATGGTACAGTAAGCTACCTTAGACTAACAAATCACCAAGGCAAAATCCATATCTCCTTCATATTTGGAAAAGCCAGAGTCTCACCTCTCAAGCAGATCACCATACCCAGGCTTGAACTCACTGCAGCAACATTGGCTGTAAAAGTGGATCGGATGCTGAGGAAGGAGCTGCATTTACCACTCACAGATTCAACTTTCTGGACAGATAGTACACCTGTATTGAAGTATATTCACAATCAAACAAAGAGATTTGTATCCAACAGAGTTGAAGTATATTCACAATCAAACAAAGAGATTTGTATCCAACAGAGTTGCAATGATCCATGATCTCTCTCACACAAGCCAGTGGAGATACATAAATTCAAGAGACAATCCAGCTGACGACGCATCACGAGGATTGCACGTGGAATCTTTCTTAAGATCAAGATGGCTGAGAGGTCCTGAATACCTGGTCAGAGAAAAAAAGACATGGCCAAAGATCACACAAGGTCTAGGAGAGATATCAGCAAATGACCCTGAGGTGAAAAAGGAGGTCACAGTTAACAGTGTGGAAAAGGAGAAGACAGTTAACAGTGTGAGGATTGAAAACCAACATCCGATATGCACATTAATCAAGTATCACTCATCATGGAACCGACTTCAGAGGTCTGTAGCCTGGATATTGAAGGTGAAAAAACTACTTAAACTGCTAAGTCAGCTAAGAAGGAGTCAGACACACGTATCTTCAGAGAGGAACAAAAAACTGAAAGATGAGCACGGAACGCAAAACCTATCAGTGAAGGATATGCAAGAGGCAGAGAGGGCTATCATTCGTTTTGAGGAAAGACGCTACTTCAGCCATGAATTTACTTACCTGGAACATGGCAAACCCGTCCTTTCAAGAAGCACCATCCGCAAACTGGATCCAATTCTTGATAATGGCATCTTGAGAGTAGGAGGTAGAATAAACAAAAGTGCAATGCCAGTGCACCAGAAAAATCCAATTATTCTCCCTAAAGGTTCTCACATATCTAGCCTCATCCTACAACATATCCATCATCAAGTTGGGCACTCAGGAAGAAGCCATATGCTTTCCAGGCTAGGTCAAAGGTTTTGGCTCCCTCATGCAAACTCCTTAGCCAGGAAAATCATCAGAAACTGTGTATTTTGCAGACGCATGCAGGCAAGACCTGGAGAACAGAAAATGGCAGATCTTCCTGAGGATCGTTTGTATCCAGACCTTCCTCCTTTTAGTCACGTTGGCATTGACTACTTTGGTCCCATTGAAGTGAAGAGGGGCCGCGCTCAGGTGAAACGGTGGGGGGTCATCTTCACCTGCCTGGTGAGTCGAGCTATCCACCTGGAGATGGCAAACTTCCTAACCACAGACTCACGCATAAATGCTATACGCAGATTCATCTGCAGGAGAGGAGCAGTTGTAAGTATCAGGACGGACTGTGGGACAAACTTTGTCGGGGCCCAAAGGGAACTACAAGAAGCTTTGAAAGAGCTGAATCATCAGAAGATTCAAAACACCCTTTTAACAGAGGGAGTAAAATGGACTTTTAACCCTCCTTTGGGAGCCCACCACGGCGGAGTCTGGGAAAGACTGATCAGACTAGTCAAAAAGATCCTCACATCTGTTCTAAAACAACAAACGCTGGACGATGAAACTCTATCAACAGCACTGTGTGAGGTAGAAGCCATCCTGAATGACCGACCGATAACTACAGTGTCAAGTGAACCCAATGATTTGGAACCACTAACCCCAAACCATTTGCTCCAACTGAAAGCGAAAACAACTATGCCACCAGGAGTCTTTGAAAAAAAAGATCATTATTCAAGGAAGAGGTGGAGACAAGCACAGTACCTTGCAGATCTCTTCTGGAGGCGGTGGACAAAAGAGTATCTTCCGCTCATGCAAGAAAGAAGCAAGTGGAAGAGCATAAAAAGGAACTTGAGTCCTGGAGATCTGGTCATCATTGTTGATAACACAGCACCAAGGAACTCATGGATTATGGGCCGTGTTGTAAAGACATTTCCAGATGCCAAGGGCTTTGTGAGAAGTGTTTTGGTTAAAACCAAAAGCAGTGCGATTCAACGGCCAATAGATAAGCTCTGTCTTCTAATGGAGGCAGCAGGATAAATGGAGAGAGGCCGTGATTTTCCAGCCTTCACTATGGACTGTTTCAGATATTCTGACACGATTATGAACTTTGAGAAGACAGATAGTCATCATCAAGTAACTGAATGGACTTTGAATTTAAAGAGCATAATTAATTTCCCTTGTGTAATTGTTCTATTTTGGCTCCTTTTGAATCTTATTTATGTAATTGTTTTGCTAAAGCCAACAATTAGGGGCCGGGATGTTGGAGCCTATTGATTCTTTGTATTAATTATTTGGAAAATGGTATATGGTAATGGTATAAAATAATGCTAATGATAAGGATGACTCAGGATATATATATTATATTTGACCTTTTTTGAATGCAAGAGTAGCCATAACAGCATATACAAAAGGAGTGGCTTCTGATTCTTTTTCCTGTGCAAGTATGGATCAAAGAGCAGCGGGCGAAGTTGGTAGAGAGAGAAGAGCAGCCAGGAGAGGAAGGAGTTTAGTTTTATCTCTTACTTTATTTTTTATTCTACCCCTGGAATTTTGAGATTCTGCATTATTCTGTTTACGTAATCTTTATTTTTTGTATGGTCCTGAAGTACTTATGCAAAAGCACAAATGTTCTTGAATAAATCTCTGCATTCCTGATTCAGTGTTGTTGCAATATATTACAGCATATACTATAATTTAGAACCATTAAAGTGCAAAAGATCCTATATAAAATACTGATTTACCTGACAAAAATCATTCAAACTTGAAATATAAGATGTATTTGACGTAATGTTCTTTGTTGTTAGTATTTTGTCGTTCCGTTTGTTAAGAGTGATTGTGTATGTTTCCAAAGTGAGACAATGTGCTAATGAGCTTCTCTTGAGACAAGTATGAAGTGTTTTGTTGGTGAGACACACTTTTGGGCATGAGATTAACTGTTGAGCTGAGCTGCAAATGGAAATGCAGACTGTGTTAAGAGTTTTGAACATGTCGCTTCAGTTTCAACCAATGCTTCTTAGCAATCGAAAAAAACTGTAATGGCTTGTTATTTTAGCCTTTATTGTTACGTGTTGTTGTATACATTATATTGTTGGTTGGTGTTCTGTGTCGGCTTTTTACGACCTGATCACATATCCTCGCGTCTAAAGAGGAGGAAAAAAACATCCCCCCCCCCCCCGACAGTTTTAGTGAATAATTGTGAGATTCCCCCTCTACTTTTTTAGCTTTGTGGATATAAAGGTGAAGTTTTTTCCTCTCACTTCAGCATACTTTGGCTTCTTTTTTAGTTTCTTTCTATCGCCAATTCCAGATTACTTTTACTATGAGACGTATTAAAATTCAGAGGCAGCTTCCGTTGTGAGAGAGGGATGCAGTTTGAACTATAAGTTTAAAAACAAATTGTACAACTGTGAGAAATAGTTAAAACAATGATTAAAGAAGAAGGTTAAACCTTTTTCAGCTTTCACTCACGTTTTCTTTTCTGTCAAAATGATAGATTTTATTTTCAACTCATTTTACTTTTTGTCATAAGTAGGCCTAAGCCTTAAAATGTTAAATGAAGCTCTGTGATTTATCTGTTATGTTGGCTTTAATTTAGTACCTATTTGAAATAGGTCTACAAGAATCAAATCAAATCAAATTTTATTTGTATAGCCCAAATTCACAAATCACAGTTTGCCTCAGAGGGCTTTACAATCTGTACAGAGACGACACCCTCTGTCCTTCGACCCTCGATTCGAGTGAGGAAAAACTTGCCCCAAAAAAGCCCTTTTAACAGGGTTAAGAATAACAGAATAACGTTGAATAAACGTTTTTGTCTGATAACTACTGGAATGGCTTTGATTTAATGGGATTAGGAGGCGGTTGAATGGAGGCAACTGCGATAGAAAGAGATCATAAATCTCAGACGTGTAACCGGGTACACGTCGGTTAGAAGCCCCGTGTACACGTGTAGAAAAAATTGTAAATGTTGACACCCCTAGTGGTTTACATATTTGGAGCATGATTCAGTGAGAGAGTGGCGAGGGAAGGTGACAGTCTCAATGTTGCAAACTAGGGTATCAGTCTGGTACTCTGCACTATGTCCCTGACTAACCATGTTAACTAGACTCCACACCAGCATTGACTGTATCGCTAGCAGGCTCTCTAGTCACCTGTGACCTGCCGAATGCTACATCCCTGATGTCAAACCTGCATCAAACACCTGTCTATATTGCTAGACAAAGCAGCAGCGCCGACTTCAGTAGGATGAAGGCCATCTGCTCTCAGACCACACAGACCACACAACCAGTGGCTTGCTCCTGTGCCTTCCACGCCGCGACCGAGCAGGGACAAATTCCACAGCAGCTGCCGACCTGCTATCAGGCCTGGGGCTAACACTATCTGCAGTGCCCGTGTTTCTAACTGAGAGAAGCTGTTCTAGCTCACGGACACGTCTCTCTAATAGAGACACCCTATCTGCAACTGCAGAACAGTCAGCACAAGCCATCGTAACACTTGTTTGTCGAGGCTGTGTCGACTGCGGTGAAAGGCAAAAAGCAGTGAGCTAGGCTAAGCTGAGGAAGCTAACCGGGCAGTAACAGACTACCCAGTAACAGAAAAGCGGTTCGACAAAGTACGTACAAGTTATAAAGTCTAACGTTAGCTGCAGTACAAAACCAGTTTGACTATGAAATACTCAGAAATCGAAGAAAAACAGCCAAGAGTATGTGTCACAGGCAGCGTAAATATACTACTCTTACTCAGGAATTTCTCAGATTAGAGGTTGGGAAGAGCTAAGAGTGAAATGTAAACAGGAAGAAGACCTGGAGTGTAATTTTGAAGAAGGGGATCATTGTGTACTAGTAGTCAGTGTTTTTCTTTTAACTCTAGACATAAAATTACACAATACAATCTTATTCATAGAACATATTATACCCCTGACAGACTACATAAAATGTCTATAGTCAAAGTGCTTAATGATATTACAGGACTAACCATCCCCGCAGAGCTAAGAGTAATTCTCCTGGGTGACACATCTATGTTGAAAGTCAATAAAAACCAACTCAAATTTATTAGAATTGCCCTTATTACAGCCAACAAATGTATAGCTATGCATTGGAAAGATGTATTAGCATCATGCATACCAGGTGAAAAGACTATGTATAATTTGAAGGGTAAACCTGGAGAGTTCCAAAAGATCTGGGGTGGTTTTCTACCATATGTGGACACGGAGTTCACAATACAGTAATCCTCTTATATTTAAACAATGTCATGTGATTGTTAAACATGCTTATTCATCATTTGGTGCTGTTTCTAGCTTTATTTTTATTTGTCTTAATTTTTTTTTCTACCTCTCCCTGCCATTTAATCCCTCTCTGCAACAGTTGTGTTTTAGGCTATATATGTTTGTTTGTTTGTTTCTTTCTTTCTTTTATGATATACTGAAGGCTTGTATTTATTCTTACTAATCTGACTTGGTACACACTCTGTAGGAATGTATGGTCGGACCTGTGGGGATGGGCTGATCTGGTACCTATTTGTCATATTGTTGTACATTGCCCTTTCATTCAGCTCTAGGGTTGTTAAAAAATCTAATAAAGATATTGTTGAAGAAAAAATTTAACAATGTATATAACTATAAAGCAGTATAGTAACTGAAACTCTTACCACCATGTTTTCCCTCTCCACTTGAATGCAAACAAAAATGTAGAGCATGAGGGGTGGTAAGAGCTTCTTCTCCTCTGGGCTTCGTCATCATCAATCAAATCTCCCCTGTATTCAACCACAAAGTATCCTTTGCAGAATGAAACTCGGGTGAATGAACCACGTCCTGTAAGAAAAAAATTAAGGACAAAAAAAACAAATTATGTCCACTACAATTGTTTTTTGATCCGTAGCTAAATGTATTAAAAACACACACTGTAGATAAAGAGCGAGAATAATGTCTAATTTGAATTTATGAAAAAGTGGTAGTGGTGTGCTCATGCCCTGTCTTTATACTGTCACACTAAATAAAATGCTGGGGCTTTTAAAGAAAAGGGTCAACATGAGAAAAAAAGCAATGGAGCAGGAACATGGAGCAGGACAAAAATGCTTGAGTTGGATTTAAATGCCTTTGTTCAAAAAATGGCTACTTATGGAACGATAAAACACTGCCCTGTTTCAACCTAAAAGGCATTCATCAGGGTACAAAATGGTGAACAGAGGGCAAAAATGTTGATAACCTTGGTAAGGGGGGCCACCTAACCCTGACTGAGTGAATACTAGAGGTGGGAATTGTGGAGTCGTCACATCATCTCCATGCCATGTATTTGTTCTTTTCATGCACTAAACCAGCTGAGTCCAATCAGCACAGCTCTTCAGCCAGGAAGGTGAGCTAATTAGTGAATGCACCTGGTTCAGTGACTGAGCAGAACAAATACATGGCATGGAGATGACTTGATGACTCCACAATTTCCAGCTCTGGTGAATACAGGAGGCTGACATCAGGACATCCCAATACAAGTCACGTTTAAGACGACACACCTCCCCCACATGTTCATTCTGTACATCCTACACTTATAAGAAATACCCAAACATTAAATTGCATCCATTATTATATCCATCACAAGAACACATTCCTGTACCTTGCCATGTTTTGAATAAAGGATTTTAAATCCATTTTTATCATTTTTATCTTCCACTTCCTGCTTTTTCCCTTTTCAACATTTAAGTTCACTTCATGGCTGCATGATTGAGATGTGCTGCCAACTGCCAGCTATTAAGGTGACCCTGCTGGTATACGGTTCAGCCACGCAGCTGCTGCTGAGGTGATACATGCAGGCAGTGCATCACCTCAGCAGAGGGAGGAGGACAGGATGAATGGCTGTTACTGTATGACGTCTGTATTCTGTATCCTTTCTAAACATCACTCAATATTACGATTTCAAGAATATGTATTTATTTTACCGACATTTTGACTAATTTCTAGTGATATATTAGTTTATATAGTGGTTTTTCCTGCTGTTAGCTTTACTGTTGCTGCTCTAGAAACAACATAATGTAACATAAAAATGAATAAAAAATGATCATCTGTTTCTGAATCTATTCTTGGAAAAAGAAAATCGTAAGCAAAAGAACTGATGAGGAGTATATGTACTGATAAGAAACTTATCACCACTTGTCCATCTATACATCTAGATAGACAGCCGGATAAACAATAACACATTTAACACTAACAACAATAACATTTATTCTCAGCAACAGGCTGCTCCTCCCTAAGTGCAAAACAAACAGACTCAAAGACTCCTTTGTCCCACGAGCCATCAAACTCTATAACTCTGCACTTGGTGGGAGGGGGAGGAGTAGCAGGAGAGTGGGGGTGGGGAAGGTGCATTCAACATGACCTGAACACCTAGATCTGTAGTGCTGTAAATGTCCAGTAACTACAATAACTGTACAATATCTCTGTGCAATAACAACAATAACTGCAATATCTACTGTGCAATGTACCATTTTTCTTATATTATTATATTTTTGTATTTATATTTTTATACTTGCACTGTACCTGTCCTACACACAACTGTGCTCTTTTTGTGCTTTTACTTCTACTTTTTGTCTATTTGAACTCTGTGTGCTTTTCTTTTCTTTTTACTTTTTTACTGTACTGTCGGTCTTTGTGATGCTGCTGGAACCTCAATTTCCCTGAGGGAACCTTCCCAAGGGATAAATAAAGTACAATCTAATCTAATCTAATCTAATCTAACACCATCTTACCTTTCACTGCATTGATGTACTTCACCTCCAATCTCCATGTTTTGTCAGTCTTTAAAACAACATGGTGACAGGCATCTTTAAGAAGACTGATCCTTGGTGGCATTTCAAACTGCAAAGAAATGAATAAAAAATGAGATAGCTTAGGCATCAGTTCTAGTTCAATTAGATTACAGGGTTTTAAACAATATGTTACCTGAGTAACATATGGACTCTTCCCCTTAGCAAACTGAGAAACAGGAAGTGCAAACATTCAATTTTTACCATCTCTCTCCACCTGCCACTTTTGAAGCATTTAAACTGATGACGAGACTCAAACAACAGAGTATTTGGTCTTCTGTTCTTTTTATTGTGCTATGCCAACTCAATTTCTGTTAAATCCAGCCTAAACTTAGTTGTGAAATATTGAGTTTATTGTGTAATGAAATCAATCAGTACAGTCGAGTCTAGATCAGGGTAAACCTTTTCAGACGCACCTTCCAACAATCACCCAGTAGTCTATCTTAATTAATCCAAAGCAATTTATTGCGATCCCAAACGAACTCCATAAATCAGGATGCACAATTCCAAACGATCAACCAATGGATAATCTACAAATGAAACGAAACTGATAGTAAACTGATGGTATTCGGTGGTTAAAAAACTGTATGATCACCCCGTCCATGTCCAAGGGAAAACACTTCCTGCTTTCCCGTTTAAACACACCTGACAATGAATCATCAAGCCACAGATGATACCATAAGCAAACCATAGGGGGAACAATCATTCCAACTAACCAAGACATAACACTGTTTCATGAAAATATGTAGCCTACAATAATATAATAATTCTAAACATAAAAATAAAACGCATAAATACCAGTATTCAAACAGAAACATTTCATATATGAGCAATATGGCTCCAACAGTAGGTTCCCTAAATCCTTCATTTAACATATTGCTCGTTTATTATTTTCTTCTATGATATAAAGATATATATTCTCTGAATTTGATTTCCACTGGCATGATTTAGGTTACACGTCCACTACGTTTTTAAGTAATATTCCAAGCAAAACCTGGCTTGCTACACTGCTTAATAACTATAACCAACCAACATTAAAATCGTTCGAAATTAACTGCGCCTTGTCTGAAAAGCATGGCTCTAAAAACTCTGCCTGCTTCAACATGGTTGGATTATCGTCGCCCACATAAGCATGACTTCAGGTTAAATTTGGATCGAGTCAAGTGCATTGTGCTGCGAAACCAATCACCCATCCCCCCACACCAGGTGTGATGGACTCGATGAATGTGGCCGCTATACTCCTACCCTGGCACAGATAAAAAAGAAAAATAAATAAAATAACTGACACCCGAACATGCAAATGACCTTAATTTTAACGAGTCAGTCCACCATGGTACCCGAAAACTCTGATAACTGTCTTAATTAGCTGACTGTTAACTCTAGCAAGTGCTAATTAGTGATACACCTGTGTTCGGCTAGCGACCCTTAAACAAGAAAGCCGACAGTTTTAGTAAATAAATAAATGACTACACAACGCATCAAACTGTCATGGCATTACGCTACTGTATATCTCAAGAAAATACTGAATACTTACTGAACACGCCGCTTGTTTACCCTGTTTCATCGACTTCAGCGGTGGCACGGAGCTGTTGCTGTGGCTCGGAGTTGTTACGCTGGCGGTTGTATGACAGCCAACTTCCGGTCAGATTTCACATTAAAAGCATACCGGCGGAAGTCACAATGTAATGGCGATTTAACGAAGGAAAGGTAACGTGCTACTCAGCAAATTAAATGAATAATATTTTTTTATTCAAAGAAACTTCTTCCAGTTGACCCGCATGCCTTTGGGTGAACACTAGTTGAGATTTAATGAGCTTTCTTCAACAGTGGTTTTCTCTTTGCCACTCTACAATAAAGCTTTGACTGATGAAGAACCCAGGCAACAGTTGTTGTATACCGAATTTTCAGCTTTCCCCCATTTCTGAAAATGTTTCTTTTTTTGTATATTTTTTTATATATAAGAGGAAAACATCCAAAGGGGTGAATAATACAAATCCATATACAGTATATATACATATTTATGTGCATAAGCGTGAGTTGAAACAAACAAAAGATCAAAAAACAAAATATAAAGGATTCATTTTACCACATTCACAAAGTACATGCAAGGTACATACAGTATTACCTGATCCTTGATACTATCAATTAACAAGTATACATTAGGACAGACCTGGAATGTTAATGCTCAAGGAGAATTATAGTTGAATCTTAGCTTTATCATCTGTCTTTCTTATTAATTAACCTGATCAGGGCACAAGATGAAGAGTAACAATCCACAAAATTAAGCGTGTTTGGTGACTGAACTGTATCTTGTATTTATCCACTGTACAATAACACAATGCCATATACAGTCCTCTATATTTATTTTCATTTTCTTCTTATCTCTACTTTCTATTTTTAACCAAGAATTTATTGTTTATTTTTAGCTAAGAGTTTATTGTTCATTTTTTTTCTTATTTTTATATGTATATATATATTTATACACCCGTTTGCGAGTAGTTGTTGTTGTTGTTTGCAAACTGCCTTGTGTGCTGCTTCCTTACTTTGTAAGCAGCTGGAAATTCAATTTTCCTGAGGGAGTCATCTCAAAGGGATCAATAAAGTCAAGTCTTTTTTCATCTATATCCTTAATATTTCCTATATATCATTATCATGATCATGACATCTTTTGACTTCCAGGGGAGCTATTTTGCCCTCAATACTGTCTTGAAGGACAGCAAAGTCCTCCTCACTCATGGTGCTGTAAGTTCCTTCAGTTACTGTAGACTTTTATCCAATCACACCTCACCTCACATCAGTGAGGTAAATTTTCTGTGTTTTCGGTTTGAATCCACGCCCTTTGAGTTCAGCCACAAACCTTGGTGAACATTTTTTTCAAGTTCATGTCTTTTATTTTAATTACACATTAATTCCAAGAGATAAATCTTTAAAAAGTGTGTAGTCTTACTCTCAAACTCTTCCATAATTCTTCAGAAAGAGTAAATCCACATTTGGGATTTTTGAGTTGGCCATGAACCGCAAAAACTGAATGATGTGCATTGCACGCTGTTTAGCGTTCTCCAGCATTTTCTTTGTGGGGTTGGCACCCGCAACGTGGCCTTGATAATCTCTGACCAATTTTTCTGAAGAGAAAGAATCCAGAAGCAAAATAATATCATATAGTAGTTAATATCTAACTCTGACATCTACACTACTGACTGTGCAATGGAAATATGATGAAATATGGTATATTTACCATAAGCAGGGGTTTGTGATGGCGAATATGTCTTTAGGCATTTGTCCTTAACAGCCTGGAATAAAGTAAAATGAAAGAGGCATCCAAACTAGCGTGACAGGAAAAAGCCATTTATAATTTAGCAGTAAAATCAGACAAATAGATAGTCAGCTATATTCCTGACGACCCCCCAACAACTCTTCACATCTGCTAAAATAAAAAGGTCAAAAAAGTTCCCATATGTTTGTTGTTTTTGTCAACACCATCATTTTCTCTGTCTGACGGTGGTGAAAGAAAGTCAAATTTACATGATGAGTTATTTGTTGTACCAAAATGTTTAATTAAGTGGATGAGCAAAGTTAAATGTATTTGAGTGGAGAAAATCTTTAGTATTTTGCATGTATTTTTGAATACTTTCAAACTGTTTCTCTAAAACAGCCAAATTATTAATGTAGTTGTTTCTTTAAATGAAATAATGTGTTCTTTTATGTCCAGAACTTTTATTCTTTGTATTAAATGCAAATGATAAGACTTTTGTGACATAAGAGTTTTCAAAGAGCACATGTGACACAGCACAAAAATTGAATAAAAAGGAATATTCAACATTTAACATGTGTGAAGTCAAGGTGAAGACACAAGGGTTAAATCTATAGCAAACCAAACAAATAGGAATGATTAATTTTCTATTGTGTCTAACAGTGTTGACAAAAACTAAGTTATGACAGGAAAAACACATATTTTATGAACAAATGACATAAAACTTTATTTACATTACTTAATTGTTGAGAAATTGTTCTATAAACATGAGTTTAGATTTCTTAATTCTTTTGTTTTTTTCAAAGTTCAAACCAGTTTTATCCAAATTCTCAAGAATTTAATTCAAAAAGTGACAAAATAACAGAACACTAATGTCGTCATTACTTTATTGGAGGAAAGGTCAAGCGTGAAGTTGAAGTGTTGTTGAAGAAGTGTAGAAATATTTACCTGGTCTGTCTGGTTTCAAATGTGGTCAAAGTTTTGGCAAGGGTTCACTATCAATTATGTATTATGTCACCCATGCACTATTAATCAAAATACAAAAAAAATTGTACATTACACCCTCACAGATGAAAGTCTGGAAAATGTGAGAGTTGAACTTTTGAATGATGTCAGACAAAGAAACAGTGAGGTGGTGAAGCAAAACCCAGCAGCCAGAGAGTTTAAAGCCAGATGGTCTGCATTCTTTCATACTGATCAGGTAAATACATGCTTGCCTTTTCCTCTCTTCTTATTGTGCAATTTCAGTGTGCACCTGTTAAAATTTAAAGTCTGATACGGTAAAACAACCAACATTTGGAGAGAGAAAAATCTCCTGTAGAGGAAGCAGTTCTTTATTTTGGCCACTTGGGGACAGAATAACTCTATGGCAAGCTACTCTTCTAACTTCTAACAGATAAACGCTGAATTCCAGCAGATTACAACACTTCCACTTGAGACAAACTTCATGGTACAGTTGGACAATCTTTTACCCCAGTTGACATCTGTTTTCCAGAAGAAGGGAGATGTTTCTGGCCAGAAACTAGACAGATGTTAAAGTCACCCTAAAAACAGAACAGAATATGAAATATACAATGTTATGGAATTTTTTTTCATACATGTGTCATACACTGTGTAATTGTATTGTCCATATGAAGCCCCAGTTTGCATCATCAGTAACAGCCTGGAGTATTTAAAAGGTGCAAAAATAATTTCTAAAGAAATATTGTCTTTTTAAGGCAATAATACCATATGGGCGAGAGATGCAGCCATGTGATCAGACAGGTGCCAGTTCAATCCTGTTTTCTTAGGTGGTGATAAAAAGATCGGGCTGTAGATGTACTAAGCACCTATGTGTTAAGAGGACAGCATTGTTGTCGGTTGTACTGTATATCCCTTAATAAACAGGAGTTAAAACATGTTTATACC